>NC_067476.1:129088999-129326499 GCF_947179515.1 Apodemus sylvaticus
AAGAACAAATGAACAAACAAAAACATTAGAGAAATGCCTAATACTATCTCTGACCATCCCAAATGTCTGAAGTCACTGTGTTTGACAAAAGAGTTTGTTCACAGGGTTGCCGAATATGAGGAGATGGAAAGCCCCAAATCTCAAATCCACCTTCTTGAGGACAGAAAGGCTGTGTTGCTGCTTATGGATAAGGAGCTCTAAGGTGTGGAGAGAGGCATTTACAGACAAGGAAAAGGAAGCAGTTGGCCACCTGCACAGAAAACTATTCTGGGATAGTGGAGGGTTTGACCCTTTGTAGCAAATGGTCAACCATCAAACACCTGGCATGCCCAGGCAGTGAGTGACTGGTTTCAACTGGTTTGAGCTAGACACATTTCAGAAAAATTCCTAGACAAATTCATGTTCCTGAAAACAAGGTAAATAGTTGGTCATGTTATCCCTGTGAAGCTAGCAGAGGCTTATTTCTTTACTACATAGCTAAGTGGCTTCTTTTTATATTTTATTATTAATTCTCCCAGAATTTCCTTCAACTCAAGGTCTACCCTTTCTTCCCTACCCACCACCTCTACTGTTTCTCCTCCTCCTTCTCTTTCTCTTCCTTCTCTCTCTCTCTCTCTCTTTTTTTTTTTTTTAAGAAAACACTATTTCTAGGCAGATGTCCTGGTCCTTTAGCTTTTCACTCCTTGAGTGACTTCTGAAATCAGTGAAGAGTCAGCCAACCATAGAAGCTAAGGGAGAAAGAAAATTGCTGTGAGTTTGAAGCTAGCTTGATCTACACAGTAACAACTTCCAGGACAGCCTGGGCTACTAGCTAAAATCAAGTGACATCAGAGGGTAGATTCAGGTTTCCCATCCATTTCAGCACCAAGAATTATTTTTTTACTTTTGGGTTTTAAGGAAATGGGCTACTCCTAGCAAATTCCCGTGGCTGCACTACACCCAGGTCAGCACTGGTCCCTGGCCACTGGATAAATGGAAGGGGGAGCCTGGTCAGTTTGCTGGGAATGAACCACCCCCATCCCCCCACCCCCACCCCGCATTGTCCTCACCCTCCAAGAACAGCCCAGAGGCGACCCAGCTCATTCTGAAGTTATGTGTTGCTCTGAGAGTCCCAGGTAAAAACTCCATGCGGTCTTTAGTGTCTTCTGTCCACATGTGTATTTGGATGCATAAAGTGCACTAGTAGTAAGCACTGGGTCTCATATATGGACACTCAAATAGGCAAAGCTTTTCCATCCTCACACATACCAAAGTGGCCCCATGGCCCCTCGTTGGTTCCTACCCAAGGGCAACTGCTAGCCTAACTTCTGAACCATTGGCAAACTGTGCATTAGACTTTATAGAGATGAAAGGCTGTGCCTACTATGCCTCTTTCCCACTCAGTGTGGTATCTGATTCACCCATGCTGTCTGTGGAGCTGTGGGCTTCCTCACTGACTCAATGTATCCCATTGTCTGAGTCCCATTGTCAAATAACACAGTGTGATTACATCCCATAAGCCATTCTGTTGGATTGGGCTTCAGGTTCTTTCCAATTTGGAGCAATAATGAATAGCCCTGCTATGGACATTTATGTGCATTCCTAATTCATGATTGACATGACGCACCCACTTCCTTGATGACCTGTCTGCCAAGGTGCAGGAGACAGGTATTTATGAATGCCCTTTTCAGAACCCTTGAGTGAGGTAGACAAACTGGTCAGTGTGTACAAAGTGACTTGAAATTTAAAAGAAGAGATCACTTGCTTGGGGTTGGAGGAGGGTGCGACTCCAGTGGACATGTTTATTATACTCAAGGCCATGAGCTTGATCCCTAGCACACCAAAAAAGGAGAGATGATTTACCTGGAAAGCTGCCTACATGGTTGTTCTAAGTAGTCATGTCACCTCAAGCGAGCCGTCGGATATTTGTGGACTTCTTCATCTGTAAAATATGGATAGTATAGTATTAATGTTATGCAAAATTAAGGAGCTGTTGCAGGGATTGGGTTATAACCCAAAGCCCCAAGTGTTGGCCCTTTGCCACAGTCGCTCTGTCCTTCTTTCTGTTTATGTGCACATTGCACATGTGCACACGTGTGCCTTCTTTGTCTCTGAACCATTATCGACTTCATCACAAGCATTATACCCCCTTTACCACAATATTTTATTGTTTCCTAAAAACAAAGCTATCTATTGAAGACTTCAATATAGTTGTCAAGCTTGGGGAAAAAAAACAAACAAACAATGCTAAAGCTGTATTTACACAGTTGCTGAAGGGCTCTAGCAAACCAGAGGGTAGCAAACACAGTTTTAGCAGGTCTTGCCCTTCCCACTTCCCTCTCCCTTGTAAACCATAGACTCCATCCTTAAAGGCAGCCCCCAAGGTTCATTTCCCTCATTTGGACACTGTCTTATGCCAGACTCCTAAGGCTGATCCCAAGGTCCAGCTATCAAAATCTTCAAGTCCAGCAACCAAAAGCCTCCTTTGGTTTGACTAACTAACATGCCAATTATAACATACCACCTCATCCTAGCCCAGCCTAACACAGACCTTCCCTTTTTTCCTCTTTAAAAAAAAAAAATCACAAAGTCACACCTGCAAGGTCATTTGCTGCTGCCTTCTGCCAGAAAACATCCACTTTACTTTTCTTACCAGCTTAATAAAGAATCTCTCTGTGAAAATAGGTGTTTGGATATAGATTGTGCCTAACGGGGGGGGGGGGGGGTTCTGGGAGGGAGCACCCCCCACTGTGTGTGAGTCCCTTCAGTTACCAAAGCTGCAGGCTGTATTCAGATCTCACCTGATGCCTCACTGACTCCTCTGTTGCAAATGAAAGGACGGTTTTTTGGTTCAGAACACAATCCAAAATCCCACCCCACTATTAGAAAACCCTTTAGCTTGCAGGCCAGCTAGCCTGTCATGCAGAGCAGTGGACAGCGAAGAAGAGACCGTGCCTCGAATAAGGTAGCAGATGAGGGTGGACACCTGAGCTTGTCCTAGGACCTCCCTACTCTTGCCAGCATAGGGCTGCTCACACACACACACACACACACACACACACACACGCACGCACGCACGCACGCACGCACGCACACACACACACACACCCGTACATGTGTGCGTGTGTTTTCTAAAAAGGAAGAAAATCCTACCAGATACCATAGCAACTGGAAGGACAGCGGAACATCTATATCAGAAGGTCTTCTGAAATATTTGCTCGAATGTAGGGAGATTAACATAAGTCTGCTTATATTATTGAATGTGTGCAAGGGCAGTGTTATCAGGGCAAGCTCGCCTTCTGTCTGTAGTCTATCGGGTGTTAAAAGTCCTGATCACATGTTTGTCCTCTCCTCTGAAGGCTGTGTAGAGTCACAGATCTGTATCCCAAGAAAGTACCAGTTGCAGTCACCCTCTCCAGACTGCTGTCACAGTAACTTCTTTTTTCTTTGGCAGATGTGGTGTTGGAGAAGGCCATGCACAAATGCATCTTGAAACCCCTCAAGGGCCATGTGGAGGCCATGCTGAAGGACTTCCACACGGCTGACGGCTCGTGGAAACAACTCAAGGAAAACCTACAGCTCGTGCGGCAGAGGAACCCACAGGAGCTGGGGGTTTTTGCCCCAACCCCTGACTTGATGGAGCTGGAGAAAATCAAGCTTAAATTCATGACGATGCAGAAGATGTATTCACCAGAAAAGAAAGTCATGCTCTTGCTACGGGTCTGCAAGCTCATCTACACTGTCATGGAGAACAACTCAGGTGAGGCAGCCTGTCACTTGGTCCAGATTTCTGACTGAGCCCCAATATCCCCTCCCTTCAGTCTCTCCATGTCACCTAGTAGCCTACAGAAATACAAATGCAACTGACAGAATTGTCAAATGAGTCTCATGCAGCAGAGTAACACAATAGCTCAGTCAGTGAAGGGTAAGGACAAAGTAAGAGTTGTCTATAATGCTGACTTAAATAAAGACTTAATGTGCTGGACAGTGGTGGCACACACCTTTAATCCTAGCACTTGGGAGGCAGAGGCAGGCAGATTTCTGAGTTCAAGGCCACCCTGGTCTACAGAGTGAGTTCCAGGACAGCCAGGGCTACACCGAGAAACCCTGTCTTGGAAAAAAAAAAAAAAAAACTTAATGCAGCACAGTGCTTATGAATCTGTTAACCTCCCTGTGCAACTGAGTCTCTTTACGAAGGGACTTTGGCCACCTTCGTCCTCAACCCTGCAGTCCCCACATCTGTTGTTACATATGACCCTCTCCTCCATAATGTGAGAATGAGGTAAGGCACCTCATTGTGAACTCCAAGTGCAATGGGAACATTAGTGAGAACCTTTGCCACACTCTGGCCCATGCCTGTTTATGCTGATAATCTATAGCACACGTTTGAGAAATCTGGAGTGCTTGGTAAGAATGAGGCTGAAGCGATGTGATTGTAAGTCATCATCAAAGAATTACAAAGTGGGAAATAAGTCCTTAGAATTCCCCTGGCTCTTTCCTGAAGATGCAGAAGTAACCATGAGTCATGGGTAGTGACTGAGCCCACCCTGTTCTAGGCCTTCAGAGAGTGGGCGAGGACCAACCTTTCTCTTGACAGAAATTGCCATAGTAGAAAAGCCACAGAGAGAAAACACGGGCTCTGTTACCTGTTGCTGGAGTCAATAGGAATGCGCATGTTCACATACTGTAGAGCGCTGAGTGAGGATTTTAACCTCTGAGCTCTTGGGACCAGGGAGGTGGTTCAGTGAGGCACCTGTCAGGCAAGCATAAGGACCAGAGTTCAGATCTCCAGCATCCATGTAGATGCTGGGTGGGATGTGTGTGGCAGCTTACCCACAATCCTACGTTCGTGAGGCAGAGAAAAGGGGATCCCTAGGGTGATATAACTAGCTAGAATAGCCAAATAGGTAAGCTCTAAGTGAGAAACTCTGCCTCAGTAAATACAGAAGAGAGCAATTGAGGACGAAACCTAATGTCAACCCCTGGGCTCTGTGTGCATGTGCGTGCGCACACGAACACACATACACACACACACACACACACACACATCCTTTGAACTATTGCCAGTCTATGGACAAGGCCTCTGAAATTTGAAACACATATCTCTGTAGCTCATGAGATCATTTATAAAAATTTCCAAAATAGTACCTGCTCAGAATTACCTTGATCTGAAGGATTGTCTCTCCATCTGTACTCTGGTGATGTTTCAGACATGACCTTCTTCATTGTGGGGGCTGTCCTGCTTCCTGTGGGGAAGCTGAGCAACATCCTGGATACCATTTGCACCCTCACCCTCCAGCTGTGATCATGAAAACTCCAATAGTGTCAAATATAGTCTCCACTGGCAAAGTCACCCCATTTAGGAACCACCATTGCAAACAAACAACAGGAGAGATAAGGATTCTTCTTCTTCTTCTTTCTTCTTTCTTCTTTCTTCTTTCTTCTTCTTCTCCTTCCCTTTCTTCTTCTTCTTCTCCCTCCTCCTCCTCCTCTTCCTCCTCTTATTCCTCTTCCTCCTCCTCCTCCTCCTTTTCTTTCTTCTCCCCTTCCTCCCCCTCCTTCTCCCTATATATTGCTATTAAACAATGGTGCTATCATGAATGGACTGATTTAAGTAAATCAACACTGATTTAAATAAATCAAACAGATAAAATGAACATTGAGCAGAAAGCAAAAATTTTTTCCTGATGTAAGTTTGGTCTGTCATTACGTTTTCAAAAAATGTACACAGAAGACAGTGAGCCAGAAAGACCTAGCCTATGGAAATATCTCATTCAGGGTTTATATTATGCCTTGATAACAACTTAAAACACTTAAAAGCACTCTGACCTAGTGCACAAATCTTAAAAATGGGAAGAAAATCTGAGCTGTCTCAGAGACATTCATTATGAAAATGTCAGCAGGGCTGGTCACAGAAAGCAGTGGGTGGAGAGGCCAGGGCCACGTAGGTAGGCTTCCGGGATCTCCCACGCCTGCTTATAAGTAGCACATTTCCCCAGCATGACTCTTAGTGGCTAATAAAAACAGCAAATAGGATGTGAAAGAAAGAAACACCGATTAAAAATATTCCACCTTGCCCCCTCTTCCTGATCCTAGGGAGGATGTATGGTGCGGACGACTTCTTGCCAGTCCTGACCTATGTCATAGCTCAGTGTGACATGCTTGAATTGGACACTGAAATCGAGTACATGATGGAGCTCCTAGACCCGTCACTGCTGCACGGAGAAGGTAATAGACTCGAGTGTTCCAGAGGAGCTAGACAGAAAGGTTATGGGGGAGAGGCAGGGCAGTTGGTGGGGATTACACATTTTAAATTTGAGATGGAGACTCTTGGAATGTAAAATTAGCCGTTTTGGAACTGGGCATGGTGGTCTATAACTGTCACCTTGGCATTTGGGAGGTTGGAGAAGCACACTTAGGAGTCCAGACCAGCCTGAGCTACACAGCAAAGACCTGGCATAAAAAGCACGGAGAGAGAAATAGCTCAGCCAATGAAATGCTTTCCGGTCTGCATTCGAGCCCCAGCATGCATGTCACAGAGCTTAGCATAAACTACAATTGAATAGTTATACTGATAGAAAAATAACCCGTGGCCAGGCGGTAGTGGCGCACACCTTTAATCCCAGCACTTGGGAGGCAGAGGCAGGCGGATTTCTGAGTTTGAGGCCAGCCTGGTCTACAAAGTGAGTTCCAGGACAGCCAGGGCTACACAGATAAACCCTGTCTTGGAAAAAAAAAAAAAAAGAAAGAAAAGAAAAAAGAAAAGAAAAGAAAAAGAACCCGCTATTGTTATCACTAAAATCAATGAAATGCTGACTTTTAAAAAGAAAAAGAATTGATGTTTCAAACACATCAACATTTGTTGGCTTTCCATTTACTTTGGTGTCCAGGTTCAGTCTTATCCTGCATGTGTCTTAGCAGAGGAAAGTCTTTCTCCTTCTGCATCCGTTAGAGGTTGTATCATGAAGATCCTTCAGATGCTTGACTATGTAGCTCACAGCCTGGGAAGGTGACAAGAGCTGGGACTCTCCTGTAAGCTGGTCATTCTGGAAGGAGACAGATCACAGCCTGTGCACCTGTCTGTCAGTTATTTTCAGGAGTCCCTTGGGTACCCAGACAGACCCTGCCGGGGCAGCTGTGTTTTCTCTGTTCCTGTTGAGTTTCAGTCTGGCCTTGAGTACAAAGGCCTACCTGTCCTTAGCATGCCTAGGGTTTGCATCATCTAGGAATCTCCCACAGAGGGCGTTAAATACATTGTCATCTCCAGAACGTCCTCTAATGTCCTCGGGCCTCTCCTGAATCTTCAGGGTTGCTTTCTCTATCAAAGACCTGCTCTCCCTGGTCCCTAAGACATGCCTGCCCCATTCCTCTTTGGCCACTGCCAACTTGGGATAAGTATCCTCCATTCTGTCCCCAAGCTGTGGCAGATAAAAATAAGCTCTTCCGGCCTCTGTATCTCACCCGGCCATATCCTCTCCATGAAATTTCATCCAGGGACCCAGATATTCCATATGAGCCCATGAGTCCCACGGTGTCTTTTCCCCTTCCAGGCATTGGGCAGCAGAGAAAACAAATGTGGCTTTGTCCGGGCACCAAGGTAGACATTTGTAAGCTCCAGTGTGGAACCACCCCCTTTCCCACCATGTGATTATTGCGGTCTGGGGTTTACTTTGGTGGTTTCTAGTAGTAAGAAGACCCCTTGAGGCTTTGGGGAAAAGAGTGTCTCAGTCTCCCTTAGAAAATTGTCCTTCTGTTACTGACAGTGTGTACTTAGATGCTTACGTCTTATGGTCTGAGGACAGAAACAACCATTTCCTGCCCCCTTTCCTGGCAGTGCCTCAGAGTGAGGCCCAGGGTTTCAAGCTTGTCTTCTTAAAGGAGAATAAAGCATTTTGTTGTGACAGATGGGCAGGATTGGCTTCACCTGCAGAAATCCCTGTGAAGGGGAAAACTAATAGGATACACTGGTGTATGCGCAGCCCATGGGCCCCTCTACATGCATTGTGTCAGGCACTCTGCTTGCCTCCCATCCTCAAGACAACATGGCCCTGGCAGGCTGCCTGAGGCCCCAGACTATGCTCTGGGGTACTAAAGTGCAGCTCCTCCCATCTGGATCTAGAAGAGCTTCAGTCATGTGTCACAGGCCCATGCTTTCTGTGACCTGTCCAAAGCTCTCTCGGGTTGGCTTTACAACAGTCACGTGAGGTCTCTGCTGTGTAAGCAGACGTTCCCATTTGCAGGCCAGGCACCATAGATCCCCTTGCAAGCTCAGAGCTCTTGCTTGTGGCAGGGTATGGTTTGGCTGAAATTTAAAACCTTCCTCTAATTGTATCCACATGTTTCAAAGTGTGGTCAATTCTGTGTTTCTCCTTAGTGGGCTGAGCACATCAGGGCCGAGTCAAATTCAAAGTCCAAGGAACCCCTCACCATCCCACAGGGACTGTAGCTCCTGGAGCCACAGTTAAATGCTGATACCAGGATACAGTCTGTTCGATTCTAGTTGTCCATGCAGATTGCCCTGAACTCCCCTGTGTGGCATTCACACACTTGATCTAGCATTTTTACACTGAGTCACGTGGGACTCCTGGGGCAAATACTAAGGATTAATAATTCATAGCAGAGGTTGCTATAGGGAGGTAGTGGGGTGAGGAAAACTCTAAACAAAAAGCCTGATACGGGCTGATTTGGCTTGTGGGTATGGCTAAATGATAGAGCCCTTGGCTAGCACACAGGAGGCCCTGTACCCTAAAGCACTGCAAAGAAAGAAAGAGGAAAACAAGGATCTCTATGGATGACTGCAGACAAGGCTGCTTTGCCAAATTCAACCCCAATGCAGGTTCACAGGCCTGCTACCCATGCTCCTGAGAGGTGAAACCATTTCAATCCTGCACATGGGTCAGAGAGAGTTCTACAAGGCTCCCTGGAAACAATTAAGCTTTGGCCATGAGTGACACTTCTTTCTCACTTAACTGCAGTGAACTTCTGGTCTGTGAAAGAGTCAGTTGTCATGTCTGTCCTCTTTAATGTGTGTCTTCCCTTCTGGGGAACAGGGATTCAGGCCTCGATCTCCTTCTCCTCGGCTTGTCTTGAACACATAGGAGAACTATAATGGGTATTTTGTCCTTTTTCCTCTAAACTCTTTATGTAGTGTTTCTATTCAATGAGGTATTATAAGTCATCCAGCAATGATATAAGATTTATGGGAGGATTATGTCTTTAAATACAAAATATGTAGCATGCTGGGAATCCTTACTGCACCCTCAAACGCCCCCTAGTGGTGCTCAAGCACATTTGCAAATTCTTCAACAAGCAAGTGATTTAAGACAAACCTTAGAAAAATACATAGATGTCTTAAAATGTCTTTTGTCTCCTCACAGACAGGAGAGATTAATGTTAATGGCACTTTCAGAGGGACACCACTGTATTTAATATGTAAATCTCTTTTCTTGAGTATGGGAACAGAAATGCTGTCAGCTCCCTGCTGTGCCCTGCTCCTGGCAGAGACTTGGGTCACTCCATAAATGTGTGTGAGATGAATGCTTGAGGAGAAAGATGAGTGATACGCTGTTGGATGTGTGCTTCTGTGGGCACGATAGAGAAATCACCGTCTACTTCCATGTGTGTAAGGCTCCGCGCCTGAGAATTCAACCAGCCACAAGCTGTAAATATTTATGGGAAAAAATGAAATGAACACATACAAACTTTTTTATTGTCCTTTTCCCCTAAACTCATTTTTGTAGCATTTCTATTCAACAGGTTATTTTAAATCATCTAGCGATGATGTAAGATTAATGGGAGGATTATGTAGATTATATGCAAATGCTATGACTTTTTTAATGAAGAGTAATGCATCCATAGATTTAGTATACAGGGGTCAGACCCTAGACTCTGTCCCTGAGGATACCCAAAGACAACTGTATACAGTATGACATTCATGTTCCTGTCTCTCTGCTGCCATCACCAGTGTGACACTCTTAAGGACCCATTCTCTCTGCCCTTCCAGGAGGCTATTACTTGACCAGTGCCTATGGCGCACTATCACTGATAAAGAATTTCCAAGAAGAACAGGCTGCAAGACTGCTCAGCTCAGAAGCCAGGGACACCCTGAGGCAGTGGCACAAGCGAAGAACCACCAACCGGACTATCCCTTCCGTTGACGATTTTCAGGTACACACCCAAGTCCCAGCTCGCTTCTGGGTGTCTTTGGGGAAGGCAGAGCCTCAGGGCCTAAGGTCCTGGCTCAGGCAGAATCACCATGTGAAAAATGAATAATTAAACCACCCTCTGGCCTAGCTGCGTCACTCCTGTGTCTTTAGATGTGTAGACAGTAGCTCCTAAACTTTCAATGGTCCATGTCCTCGTTGGCTAACTAGAAGAGAAAAATGCATTGACTGCATCTAACCCATACAATATAGTAGGAGAACAGTGGGCCTCAGTGGGGAAGATTTGCTCTGTCCAATTGTGATCTTGTAGCTGATTGGCAGGGCCAGCCAGTTTGTCACTACTGTCCAGCACCATCCGGAGGATGGTATCCAGTATAGCCAACCTGGGTGGAGGGGGGGAGGTGTGGATTCAAAACCTAGATAGTTGAGTGGTAGACCACATGTGTAATGCCCTGTGTTCCATTCCTAGCACTTACACAAGAAAAGAGAAGAGAAAAGTCAAGATAAAGTTTCTACTCAGTGTAACTCACTTTAGCACCAACATAAATAAAATTATCCCCATATAAAATATACACACAGGTTTGGCTCACACTCCACTGCCCTTAGAACAACAAAACCAAATTATGGCCCAAAACATTCAGCCTGCTGTTAAATACCTAACCCAATAAAATGTCCAAAGGAGAAAGCCTGGGCAAAGGCAATGGATATCCAGTTTCCTCAGGAAACTGAGATGTTTACCCAGCAGCACCCCTAGCCTCCCCCCCCCCTTGCCCTTTGGGAAGTGGGGGAGGTGCAACAAATTATCTTTTCACCGCCCCCTCCCCCTTTTCTCCTTCAAATTCTAAACGGAATCCCCTGGAATCTCCGCCCAGCTCTTAGGCAGCAGGTCAGTAGTTAAGAGAGGGAGCACTGCAGCCCTCTTCTCTCGGGTTTCCAGGCTGAGCAGCTGTATGGTTCCAGTGAGTGAATTCCCTGGAGGCAGGCTAGGGCAGCAGAGCCTTTCCCGGGCCCAGCAGCACGGTACTTACTTCTGTTCAATCCTGAGCCTCTCTGCAGCTCCCTTTGGATAATCATCTGCAGGCTTCTGTGAAAGCCTGAAACGTGGCAGTGCTTTCTTTCCAAGCACTGCACAGCGAGTTCCCTAGCAGGAACCTGCGTCGTCGGCAAGATGAATTTGCCTTCCTGTCCAGATTCACCTCCCATGCCTTTTCTCTGCCATTTCTCAGTGCTCTGAAAACAGTCCTTGGTTCAAAGTCAAGCCCGCGCTTGAAAAGCAAGGTCAGCATGTTCTTCTCCAAAATTGCAATTTTCTCAGAAATTCCTTTCAGACACATAAACTACAAAAGAACACATGCCGCGCACCACCTCCCCCCAAACACACACACACACACACACACACACACACACACACACACACACCTGCTTAGGTTGTTCAAAAGCATCTACATGGTGATCTGTTTAGTTCATGCAGACGTTGTGTTACTGCCATATAGGGTATGCAAGGAGCGGGGGCCATTTACATTGTCAATGGTAAAACCTTTCCCAATTTCCCCCCTCCCCAAAGACCCCCGGCCCCTCCTCCAATGCCCAGCCTGCAACCCTTTACTTCCTGCAGCATCGCCTCATGCTTAGTAAGCTCCAGGTCCAAAGCTTTCTTGCAGAATCAACATCCCTTCCCTGATTCTTCCCACATTTCATCCCAAGCCACTGGGAGCCTTATGTAAGGTTGCGGCGCATGAGATCACCATTTGGGGAGAATAGTCAGACCTCAGCAGTTTGACCAAGCATTATTGTTTTGGGGTAGGCTTCCTAGAACGGCGCAAAGTGAGTACCATGGGTGCTGGTGTGTCTAGATGTTTTTAAACCCCTTCCTGCTAACTGTGGCCCCAGACTCTCCTGCTGTTTGGGCTATTTTTCAAGCTGGGAAAAATCCCAACTTTGGCTATGGTTCAGACTCTTAGGCAGCTGGCTTTATAATGGATATAGAAAGATGAAAACCAGGGCTGGCGGGACTTCCTGTTGTTTCCCTTTGCAATGAGTTAACATGTGGCAACTCAGTCCACGCCATCGTCTCCGCCACGATCCAAGCACAGATCAGAGTCTTTCCTGGCAAGAGCTGCATGGTCTGACTAAACAGTAGGACAAGGACAAGCCTTGAGCGGCTCACCAGTTCGGCCTTGCGCTTACCTCTGAACGGCGGCTGCTTTCTTTTCTGTGCTTGCTCCTGACAGCTCTGTTTCCACTTGCAGAATTACCTCCGAGTTGCCTTCCAAGAGGTCAACAGCGGATGCACTGGGAAGACCCTCCTTGTGAGACCGTACATCACCACGGAGGATGTGTGTCAGCTCTGTGCTGAGAAGTTTAAGGTGGAGGACCCTGAAGAGTACAGCCTGTTTCTCTTTGTTGATGAGACATGGCAGCAGTTGGCAGAGGACACTTATCCTCAAAAGATCAAGGCGGAGCTGCACAGCCGGCCTCAACCCCACATCTTCCACTTTGTCTACAAGCGCATCAAGAGTGATCCTTACGGTGTGATTTTCCAGAACGGAGAAGACCTCACTCCTTCCTAGGGGACACATGGGACTTCCCCATTGATACATCCAAAAGGGAGCTGAGAGTTTAACTTTCTGGCTGCCTTGTGTTTGAGCTTAGAAGACAGCCACCTCCTCAAGGATCCCTCAGTTCAGTGACTAAGCCATCCAAAGGCTGACTTGGCCAGGGGCATCCTTTAGATACGTTGCCCAGATGAGGTAGCTGAGATTTGGGAAATAGTAAGACTCTCCTCCAGAAATGGTGAATTGCATTTTAATTATTCAGGTGTCCTGGGATCACTGGCTAGTTAACTAGTTAACCTTAGCCAGCTTCAGGGTTGGCTTACACTATGTATATGTGCTGAAAAAACACTTAAGGTACAAACTCTTCTCTTGGATTCGATAGCAGGTGTTGACAAGACTGTCCGATGCAGTGCGTCAGGTCCCTCTCAGCTCTGTGGATGGCTCCATCCTTCCCTCTTTCCCTTCTTTCGTCTATCCTTCATCCTATACTTTTTTTTTTTTTACAAAGAGCCTTTGTGTTTTTATATATTTCATAGAAAATTTTATAGCAGTTGCAGGTAAACTGTCAGGATTGGTTTTTAAAATATTTTTGTAACTTTTAAAATATTCTATAAGTATGCATGTGATTTAACATTTAATATTTGAAGGTAAATCTCTTGCTGGATTTGAGAGTACTGCATTTTAGATGCCTCTTCTATGTCTCTCTTCTGTAACTGGATGTTTCCGCAAATTTGTGGGGAGAGACTTCTGGTTGTCTTAAAGCAATCCCTGACGCAGGCCACAGGCTGCCTTTGAAGAATCAGGTGTACTGTTACATTGTTGACTTTTAGCAGTTGTATTGTTACATTGTTGACTTTTAGCGGTTGTATTGTTACATTGTTCACTTTTAGTGATGTTGTACCATTTGTTGTCTGTTTTTAAGCAATCGATGCTGAGAATTAGGAGAGAAATGAATGTAGAGAGAGGGAGCGAGAGAAACACAGACTCTAAGGAGGGACTGAGGAATGTAGTCTGCAGGTTCAGGCTCTTAGGAGGACAATAGAAAAGGAGTCAGTACTGTAAAATATATGTGCTGTGGTGAGCTTTGACAAAGATCTGTTCCATATGCTTTGTGCTTTGGGAAACAATTTTTAAAATCCCTATAAGGAAAAGTAAATCAAGGATAACGATCCCTATGACCCATTTTGTAAGCCAACACTAAGGGCATCCATTTATTTGGAGGCAGAAACCAAGTAATGTGTAATATGAGTTTTATTGAGTTCAATGAGATGACGATGGGAAGAGAATGCACCAAAACCAAAACCAAACCAAAAAAAAAAAACAAACAAACAAACAAAAAACCCCTCTTTATTATAAGAATGGACAATGGTTGGGGTGTGGCTCGGTGGTAGAGCTAACGTGCACAGACTAACATGCTGGGTCTCATCCTCAGCATGGCAAATATGAGCAAAGCAAGCAGAAAACATGTATGTATGGTGAAGTTAGATTTATGTTGTATAAAATGAATTTATAGACACACATATTCCAGAAGGGTCATTTAGTGTAACACCGGTCATTGCAAAACAAAAACAAATAAACAAACAAACAAAAAAACACGTTACTGCCTTGTGTAAGGATGCACAGGCATCTGATTTGGGAGAACTTGTACCCCTGGCTTTTCTTGTACCAGAACCCTCTCTCGGCACATGCTGTGTTGTATTTCCTTTTGTAAATTATTTTTCCATGGAATTTTGCACATAATACATTGTAATACTGTACAATAATCCTGTGTAAAATAATTTTTGCAATATTCTTCAGTTGTCTTTGTTGTTGGTAGTGGTGGTGTTTTGTTTTAGTGTCAGGATATAATCAGGTACCCAAAGATGCTGTATAAGTGTACATGACAGTGGCTGAGCTTGGTGCCCTGTGCCTTTTACCATAGCACCTGGGAATCTCTGTGAGTTCCAGGTCCAGCTATGCTATAGCATAGTTGTTTCAAACATTCTGGGGCTCGAACATGCACACTCAGAAGCGTGCCCACAGAACACAACCATAAACTTCACATTGATCTGGTCGTTGTGAAGAGCAAATAGCACATTGCTCCGGAAGCTTATGGACCAATAGAACAGAAATTAAAAAGCAAAGAGCACAGTTGGCCCATGGCCTGCGAGTGTTTGAGAGGTTATCTAGCGCAGTAATTGGCTTCGAGGGCTTCAGAGCAAATCACGACTAATCTGAACTCAGAGCCAGGCAGGGTCCAGCAGACAGCTCCTCCCTGTCCTTAGGCAACCTCTGGTGAGTCCTGGCTGAGAGTTGGAAGATTACAAAATCAGCAGCACAGGCCCGATCCTCTGCTGAGTGTGTTCTGGGGACTGCAGCCCCCATTGCTGCTAAATGCCCTTTGCATCCCTGTCGATAGGGGGAAGGGAAGAAGTTCAGAGGTTTCTGAGACATCCATAAGACAGGTACTTAGAGACCAGAAGGCAGGCTGAGTGAGCTTGCGGTCCATGTTTGGAGTGAAGAGCTGCTGTTCTCTACATGCATGTCTACATCTGCTCTCCCACCTCTGCAAATGTAGACAACGATGCTGTCCTTAGGCTGAAGTACTCGTCTTAGATTAAAATCAGGTCATGACATCGGAATTAGGCAGTTCGAGCAGGCCCCGTGAGAGCAGAATGAGAAAAGCTAGAATGAGCAGAAGAAAACATCACAAGACTTGCCCTGCTTTGTCATTGGGCAACACTTCCCTGGCCGAGTTTCAACACATGTGTCTTCAGTTTCCCCCCACGCGGGCATTTCTCACTTCTCGGTTTGTCAGGAAACAGACCCTGGTGGAGTTTGGATAGGGCAGGAGCAGAGTAAAAATATACATGCCGGGCGGAGGCAGAGGAGGGTGCACTTCCAAACCTAAAAATATCTTGAATGGCAGCCAGGGGAAGGAATTTTGTTTTTGATGTTGGACATACTGCCAACTATGACCCCCTTAGGGACACAGAAAAAAAAAGAAAGAAATGGAAATTGTTAAAGTTGTTTGTATCATGTGGCAGTTACTTTAAATCTACAAGCAAACTGCAAAAGGAAGGAAGCTGACTGCTTCCATTCACAACTGTGGCCTCACCTCCCCAGCAGCTCTGACCTTCCTCTTCTGGAAGAAATATGAAATAAAAGGGGCCTGTAGTGTTTAAGAGCCTGGCTCTACCCTCAGATGTCTGAGAAATGGACACAGGTGGGGATCTGTCTACAAGGGACACATATTGTAATTACCCAGCAGTGTCTGAGAACAAAATGGCAACTCTCTGTTTTCAGACCATTGGAGTATGGGTAAATTTGAGACCCAAATGTTGTTTGCCATTTGGTGATCCTTAGTCAAGTTGGAAAAATGACCTCCTCCAAATCATATTACAGTGCCGAATCACAAGCCAATGACGGGAAAGGAGAGGAGGGAGGAAAGAACTGGCATTTGTTCCAGGAAACATGTTTCATTCTGAAAAGAGTCTATGTTTTAGCATCAAAGAGTGGGTAGCAGTGGCCCCAGCTTCCACATGAATATTGACTTTGCTAGGAAGGGAACCATGGAGAGTTTAAAAGAAAAAAAAATAAAACAAAGAAAAGCAAAGCATATTCGTAGTGTAGCTCAGCAATCTAGTGCTTGTATGCCATGCTCTTGGTCCTGTGTTTGATACCCAGCATGCACTGCACATGCAGGGCTATCTACCACTCCTCACTCCCACCTGTACCCCCTGCCCCCACATGAACTAACTCACTTAGAGATCCAAAGGGTATTGGTACTCTTTATTTTAAATTTTGTTGATGTTTGGTGTTCAAGACAAGTTTCACCAGGCTGGTTTTGTGTGTCAACTTGACACAGGCTGGAGTTATCACAGAGAAAGGAGCTTCAGGTGAGGAAACGCCTCCATGAGAGCCAGCTGTGGGGCATTTTCTCAATTAGTGTTAAAGGGGGGGGGGGAGGGCCCCTAGTCGGTGGCACCATCTCTGGGCTGGTGCTCTTGGGTTCTATAAGAAAGCAAACTGAGCAAACCAGGGGAAGCAAGCCAGTAAGAAACATCCCTCCATGGCTTCTGCATCAGCTCCTGCTTCCTGACCTGCTTGAGTTCCAGTCCTGACTTCCTTGAGTGATGAACAGCAAATATGGAAGTGTAAACTGAATAAACCCTTTCCTCCCCAACTTGCTTCTTAGTCATAATGTTTTGTGGAAGAATATGAACCCTAAGACATACCCTAAAACTGATCATAAACTTGCCGTGGTCCTCCTGTCTCTGACTCCTGAGTCAAAGATTTTTTCTTTCAGACTAGGAGATTGAACCCAGACTAGACAAGAGCTTTACTATTGAGCCACACCCCAGTCCTGGGCCAATACTCTTTAGTTGTTTGGAGATAGGGTCTTACATTGTCCAGGGTGGTCTCAAGCTCCCTTATAAAGCCAAGTATGACTTTGAACTCCTGATCCCAAGTGCTGGAATCACATGCATGTGACACAGAGCCCAGCTAGTGGGCCAGTACTCTTACCCAGGGGACAACCAAAGTTTGTCCTAAGGATTTTGAATGGAAAATGTCCCAAGGAGTGACGTGACTAGGAGGCTGGTTCTTTTCTTGATTCTAATAAAAGCCTGAACCTGAAGTGAATTTTCCAAAATTCTTATTGTCTATATTAAAAGCACTTAAGAATAGCATTGTATGACTGTCTCTGGGTATTTCCTTTGGCAGAAAATATTCAAATCAATGTAGCTGAATTTTTCAGTTTGCCTTGTGGGGACGAGGTCCACAGAGAGCTAGGAAAGACATTCAGGAAACCCCTTGCTTGCCCCTCTGTAAGCAGCTCTTAGGTTTTCTAGGACACATGTCACTCACACAATAGAAGGTGTAGTCACTAGTCCTTCCTCTTTCCTTCCTGGTGACCATCTACATTCCTTCTTATGCCCCACCCTCACCCACCCCCACCCCCACCTTAACCCCAACCCCAACCCAGGAGCTATAGGGTGTGTCTCTCTCACAGTAAGTCTTAAAATGCTTGTATTCTGCTCCAAGGCCTCCTGCCAAAGGCAGGCTATGACTCGCTGTACTGCCTGCTTTTCCAGCTCTGGCTAGAGAATTCACTATGAATGAACCATCAACTGCCTACTCTGTCTGTCACAAAGACTCCGAGTCCACTGCTGCAGTTTTAAGTGTGCAATTTTAAGTAATTTTGATTTTGCTTTCCAGTAGTTTTGGGATGGGATCCAGGTCCTTGTTTTCTCTAGGCAAGCACTCTACCTTGGAGTTCTGGCACCCAGCCCTAGGCTACATCTTGAAATCACCTGGGACTGCCTAGACCATCAATGGTCTTCAAGTGGGACTCCAGTGTCCAGGTGATTAACATCTCAGGATGCTCCCAAGAGCCACCAGGCACAATTCTTAAAGTGACAGTGCCATGGACATATAGCCTCTTGCTTGGCCACTAACATCTGAACAGTGCACATTCCGTATTTCGCTCAAGTACTTTAACCTCTTGCGCGGCTTTGTCCAACATAAATATAAAGCCAATTACAAATTTTCTAGAAGCCACATTTTAAAAAAGAAAAGGGCAGAGGGGGGTGGGGAGACTAGCAGTTATTGATGTTATTTAACCCACAAGAGTCCAAATATTATATTTCAACAATCTAAAACATTAAGTAGGTATTTTACATTCTTTTTAAAATATTGAGTCTTCAAAAGTCTTATGTTTATTTCATACTCAACAGCACATCTAATTGCACATGGACTTCATCTCTAGCCCTGTACCTAGTGGCCACCAAACTGGATAATGAAGTTTTAACGTATTAGCAGAAATGATTGTGTGTGTGTGTGTGTGTGTGTGTGTGTGTGTAAGAGAGAGAGAGAGACAGAGAGAGAAAAAGAGAGAGAGACCGACCATTTCCTACTAGCTAAGCATATCATCAGGAGCTATAGTTAGAACATCCCCCCACCAAAGGGGGAAAAAAAAATTGGAGGAAAGAGGATGCAAAGACAAGTCTTGCCAATCTTCCTTTCATGGCCAAAATGCGATCCTGAGAGGAGCCATCTCCACCCCCACAGCAGTCTGAAGTAATACTCCCAAAACGGAATTAATAATGAGCTAAAAATACTACCATAATCAGGGGCACCCCAACAACTTCCCTTCTTTTAATTTCATTTATTATATTCATTTATTTACTTAGTAACATAATCATTTAAAGACATTCATCAGTGCTGCTCTTAACTTACTTTGAAAAAAAACCAAAAACATAGGGAGGACGCGATGCTCAGCTTGGCAGCCACTTGGCCCACAGGTCGGGCTTTCCCAGCCGCGGGGCGGGGCCTCCTCTGCACTCTGTGGCTCTTGCAGACCCTATGGGACCGCTGCCTCTGGCGCCCCCAGGGGGCCAGGAGAGGCCCAAGTGTGAGGACCTCAGAGTGGGACAATAGATCTGTAAGAACCAAAGAGAACCGATGCCAAGCAAGAACCAGTGAATTGTACAAACTATGCAGCTCATGTTCACTGGTTCCAGCACCCAACGTAACTTGCAAGGATTTGAGTGGAAATCAAACACATTTTACTGGAAATGAAGTTGGTTTTCTCAAGCTGATAGCTTGCTGAAATGTAAATGCCACTACAGAGTAACAGTTGCATTATGTCTTTTGGGGGATGACTGGGAGCAGATTGATTTTACCTTGGATATTCTACCTGAAGCTTGTTAGAGTTTTGTACCACAGGATTTTGTGAAATCGAGAGCCTGATTGATTTCCTTTTTACTTTAGTGCAGATTGTTGGCTCTTAAGAAGGAAGTAGTGACATCATAGACTATTATGGAACCAGACTTACAAGACTCAGCATTACCAATGAAACATTTAGAAAAACACAGTTGTATCACTAAGTGTTTAAAAAGGAGGAAAAGGTTAGAGCTTCCCTGATTTCAATTGAGAACCCTATATGTGAAATCCCAGATTTTCCTTTAGTATCACTTTATGGGTTCTAGATAATGTTTTAAAATGAACTCAACTTCCATTTGTTGATTTAGTTAAAATATTATTCTTAATTTATTTAATGGTCTTTCTTAGAAATCAGCATGGTATTTTTGTGGGCTTCTGTCTCTGAGATAGCTAATCTTATTACTGTTACTATATTACTGTCATGTCCTCTACACGACATTTGTCACTTTTATTTGTGAAAAATAAAAATAGAACCTATTCACAAAAAAAAGAAAGAAAAACATACAGTGTGTGGTGTGGTTCATTTGTATTCTTTCTTTTGCGCAGACTTCAAATTTGCTTTCGTTAGCTGTGGGAGAATAGGCTTATTTGACTGATTGCAATTTTGGTTAATTTTCTTTTTCATCTTCTTCTTCTGACCATTTACTGATTTGCAGTAAACATATGCAGTTCACTATGAACTGAATGAAAAACAAACATTTTGATGTTGAGCTGCTAAGAGCACTTTATTTTATTTTTAAAGATTTATTTATTGTATGTATAAGAGAACACTTCAGACACACCAGGAAAAGGCACCAGATCCCATTAGAGGTGGTTGTGAGCTACCATGTGGGTGCTGGGAATTGAACTCAGGATCTCTGGAAGAGCAGTTGGGGTGCTCTTAACCACTGAGCCATTTCCAGGCCCCTAACAGCACTTTACACAACTGGAAGTAAGTACACAAGTCAATCGGCCTCAAGGCAGGAGGCGTTTCTGTCCTAACAGCCCACAGGTCAAACCTCCTGCCCACTGGAAGCCTATTGGGATTTCAAGCCGCTCTTGGACTTGATGAATTAGAATCTACTTTTGGAAATAGTGGTACAGCTTTTACCTCTTGTGTACAAGGTCCCGGAGCCAATTCTCAGCATGCATAAGGAGGGAGGGGGGGAAATAGGAACAGAGAAATTGAGAATTTGTGTTTCTGTGCTTTAACAAAACTCCTCATGTGGCTTTATGTTCAATACAATATGATTTGATTGCAAAACACTGCAAAGCATATTTGGGACATTGGACTTGGTGAGCCGATTCAAATAAACAAACATGGCTGCCCTACCCTACTCCTCAATGGAGTAATTGGTAATTAGTTTAAACAAAATTATTTCAGTGAGAGGAGACAGATTGTGATGCCTATGGGAAATATGGCATACAATCTTGCTTAAAATCACCTGTATTTCTCACAAAAGGATAAAAAAGTGTGTATCAATTACCTCATGGTTAGCCATGATATCTTGCTTTTTAGGCAAAAGGTCCTCTGGTGTGTCAGGAGGGCCTGTGTCTAGGCTAGTTGCTTGTAGATGTGTGTAGAAAGCACGTGCGTGCATGCATGCATGCGTGTGTGTGTTTGTGTGTGTATAATATAGTATGATCATGTAGTCCATCTAGTTTATTAGTCACACTGTCTACATGTGATATGAGAAGTTTATGAGCCTTTTGGTTTTCTCAGGAGACAACTTCTTTTTAAAGGCAGTTTGTCCAACCAAAGATCTACCAATGATGGGACTACCTTACTCATTGGTTTTGAAGAATGAAGAAGATATCTTAAAATCAAACATACTTGCTAGCCAAAGAATAAATTACAGAAACTTCTTTGGAAAAGAAAGCTGTGAAAGGTGCTGCCTCCACTTCTCCAGAGAAGAGACAGGGTTTCTCTGTCCTCTTAACTCAGAGAGCCACGTGCCTGACCAAGCCAGCTCAGTCAGTCAACAGGGTCTCAAGGTCGGGAGCAAGAATTGAAAAGAAAAAGACAATTAGACATTACAACATGACCCCAGCCAGTTCTGAAGCTGATGCGGGCTTATTTTATTTGTTTTCTAGTCTTTTTTTCTTTTTCTTTTTTCTTTTTTCTTTTTTTTTTCCCCGAGAAAGGGTCTCTCTGTATAGCCCTGGCTGTCCTGGAACTCATTCTGTAGACCAGGCTGGCCTCGAACTCAGAAATCTGCCTGCCCCTGCCTCACACGTGCTGGGATTACAGGTGTGTGCCACCATGCCAGATTCCAGTCTGCTTTTCAATGATCCTAGGTATATACAAAGATTATGGTCAAGGTCAAGAAGCAAACAAGGCAATAAACAAAAATAGTCAAGGAACAGACAAGGCAATAGACAAAGTCCTGTGGTAATTGGGGACTTATCAAGATGATCAAGATCTTGAGCCTACTTCTGTGTCCTGGCCAATGCCAAATTCTTGCCAAATTTCTAGAAGCGGGGCCCCAAGAGCTCTTCATACCTGCCTCTGCCTCCCAAGGGCTGGGATCAAGGGTGTACGTGCCGCTGCTACTCAGCTGCCAATGATAGTTTTCATTCATGAGGTTTACCTCCTATTTTGAGCGAGGGATTTAAAAATAAAACTGCATTATTTATTAATCAAACATTAGGTATTAATAGAAAGTCACAGTTCCCTGATCTCCACTCAAATGCATTTCCAATGTCTCTTCTTCCAAACTCTCCTTCAGCTCCTTCTCCATAATTCCCTTAAATTTTTCTAAAAACCACGACTACATGGCAGTTTAGACTTCCTTTTGATGTAATTTTGGGGAGGAAGATCATGTGGATAAAACCTGGTCCTATGCATGCTAGTCAAGCCTCTACCCTGAGTGAGGCTCTAGCTGGGTATTCTTTGTTTCATTATGGATGGTAGAGATGGACTACCTCTTTAATAGCTTTCTCCATGTGCTGCACATGCCATTTTATTGAAGATGATAGGATGTGACTACCTGCAAAACTTTCCTCTTGGGTCAGGCTGTTCCACTACCATGCCCAATCCTCCTGGGAGGGATCCTTGTAGTTGTCAGCATCCTGGGATTCAGAGGGTCTCCATCTTTCAGAGTCCTACTTCCAGTGGAGGGCGGTGCCTCTTTGTCTGTCCTAGAATGCACACTGAGTGTCTCAGAGGCCAGATTAGGTCAGGACTCACCTCCACATTTCCATCTGCAGCAGCCTGAAGTTATTTTCAGAAACCCTACTCATGAGTCATAGAAACAAATCGGAGGACAAACCATTGTGAAGGAGGCTTGGAGTTTATTAAAAGGTGTAAAAAGAATTCTTTTTTTTAAATTTATTTATTTATTTATTTATTTATTATATGTAAGTACACTGTAGTTGTCTTCAGGCACCCCAGAAGAGGGCATCAGATCTCATTAGGGATGGGTGTGAGCCACCATGTGGTTGCTGTGATTTGAACTCAGGACCTTCAGAAGTGCGGTCAGTGCTCTTAACTGCTAAGCTATCTCTCCAGCTCCTAAATATAATTCTTTGAGAGATTTTCTTCGCCCTCTTTGCTCCCAAATAACTGTAGGGCATTTCCACACCTACACCTGGTATTTTTACAAGAGGCTGGGTAGATTCTGAGTCTAACCCGACTAGTGTGCTACTACCCAGCCCCACGGTCGGTCCACTACCTGCATCTGAGTCTTGTCCTTGCTTGCTCTGGTCCATGTGTGCTGTCATGGCTGCTCTATCACTGAGAAGATCTCATGGTGAATCCTCTTGGTCTCTCCATGTGGCCTCTCCTCACCTTCATCTCCTGATCCTCTTCTACTCTCTGGTCTCTTTTGGGACCCCAGACTGGGACCGGAAGTCCCACCCTTTCTCTTCTGCCCAAGTAATTGGCTAATGAGCTCGTTTATTATCCGAGGTGATGGAAAATAATTTTTACATAACATTGAGGCTGGATCCTCGGGACTGCAACAAGATGTCTCAGCATAGAAAAATCAACATCTGAATACACAGTGCACAAAAGCATCCCCAATAAACAGGTTTTAAGGGATAAAGAGCTAGCTTGGCAGTTAAGAGCACTTACTGCTCTTACAGAGGACCCAGGCTCTATTCCCAGCCCCAACATGATGACTTACAGCCTCCCATTGCTCCAGCACCAGGGAGTGCACTGCTCTCCTCTGACCTATTCCAGCACCTGTATGCATGTGGTGCATACACTTATGCAGGCTCACATATATATATATACACATAAATAAATAAATAAGTAAAAAAAATTTTTTTGAAGGGGATGCACAGCAGCTGGATGTCTCAGTAGTTAAAAGCTCTGGCTACTCATCTAGAGAACCCAGGTTCAATTCTTAGGGCCCACACAGTGGCTCACAGCCGTCTATAAATTCAGTCCCAGAGGATCCAACACCCTTTATGGCCTCCGAGGACACTGCATGCATTTGGGCCACAGATATACATGCAGGCAAAACTCCCCTGTATATGTAAAATTAAAAAAAAAAAATGGGAGGGGAGGAGAGAGGTTTTGACAGAGATTGAAGTACTGAGTTTAATAAAGAGAGAGCTGCTTGTGGAAAGAGCAGTATGCATCCAGTCATAGGCAAGGGTCTCCAAGAGCATCGAGTCTGAGTGTCACAGCAGTAGCCACATTTACTATGTTGGCAGCCTCTTAAGTTGTACATCAAAGCATTTTTTTAAGGGACATCATTTCCCTTTACCCCTTCTTTTATGAAATTATAGGTGTTCCTCATGACCTTGGATAGGACTGCAATCTGATTATGATAAGACCTTGAGTCACAAAGGTTGCACAAGGGCATTATGACTTGTTATTGTAAATGAAGTTTATGATGTGAGATTGCAGGAAAAGCGTGCGTTCACAGTTGGGGAGGGAGAGGCCATACTTGCTCGTCAATATTTAGGCCTTTTTTTTTTTTTTTTTTTTTTTTTTAAGATTTACTTATTTATATATGTGAGCACACTATCTGTCTCCAGATACACCAGAAGAGGGCATTGGATCCCATTACAGATGGTTGTGGTTGTGAGACACCATGTGGTTGCTGGGAATTGAACTCAGGACCTCTGAAGAGCAGGATAGTTCTTATTCTCTGAGCCCTCTCTCCAGCCCCCTTTTTGTAAAAAACAAAATACCTTTAATCTTTTTGTTTTGTTTTGTTTTTCCAGACAGGGTCTCATTATGTAGCCCTGTCTGTCCTGGAATTGACCTCAAACTCAGAAATCCACCTGCCTCTGCCTCCCAAGTGCTGGGATTAAAGGCGTGCGCCACCATTGCCTGACCTTTTTTTTTTTTTTTTAAGATTTATTTATTTATGTATATGCTATGTTTAGGTCTTAAGAATGGTTCATGCCTGTTGTGGTGGGATTTGCTGAAGGAAGTAGAGGCAGGAGGATCACAAGTTTGAGGTCAGACAGGGCTACACATTTTCCCAAGCACTCAGGAGGCAGAGGCAGGCAGATCTCTTGAGTTTGAGGACAGCCTGTCTACAGGCTTGGACATCCAGAGCTACACAGAGAAACTCTGTCTCAAAAAAACAAAAAAAGACAAAAAAGTTCACTGCTATTTTAACATTCTTATCTAAGTATCTCAGTACAAAAGTACTATCTCTACCTAAGAGACCTTTACTACACAATCTGTTAATCTTGCTAGAATTTTTAACTCCAAGCTAGGTCCCAAACTAGGGAGAGGCTTCAACCAGGTTCCACGGCGAAGAGGCTCTGCTCCTTTCCTCTCCTTTCTCCTTTTTCTCCTTTCTTTCTCCTTCCTTCCTTCCTTCCTTCCTTCCTTCCTTCCTTCCTTCCTTCCTTCCTTCCTTCCTTCCTTTTTGCTTTGCTTTGTTTTTCAAGACAGGGTTTCTCTGTGTAGCCCAGGCCCTGGCTGTCCTGGAACTCACTCTGTAGACCAGGCTGGCCTTGAACTCAGAAATCTGCCTGCCTCGGCTTCCCAAGTGCTGGGATTAAAGGCGTGCACCACCACTGCAGCTTTTTTTTCCTTGTTGGCTTTTTTTCCTGCTCTGAATCCTTGCTTTCTCCTGTCTGATAAGTATTTTTGAAATCCAAAATTTTGTCGCCAGTACTCCTTGGCTCTTGGCTTCTCTTCCAAACTCTTTGTCTAAAAGGGGTTAGGACCTTTTAAATTCCATTCTGATAAACTATTTCTCTGACAGTAAAATGAGCCAATTCAATCCGAATTGGATTATATTAAATGCAGTTCATTGAGAGCAAGTTCACTGGCCTCAAGGACCGAAGCCAGGGAAGTCACCTGGAAGAAAGAAGTCAGGGAAAGGAGAAAGGAGATTGGAGGATGGAAGGAGGGAGAGAGTTAGGAAGGGAGGGAGGGAAAAAGGGAGGGGGGTTATATGCCTTTGATCCCAATCCCAGTATTCAGCTGGCAGGGATGGGTGAATCTTTAAGGAAGAGGCCAGCGTGGTCTATATAGAAAGCTCCAAGACAGCCAGAGCTACATGATAGACCTTATCACAAACAAACAAAAAGTGTGTGGATTTCAGAGGGCAACTTGTAGGGATTGGTTCTCTCTACTATGTTTGGTCCCAGTGATCAAACTGGGGCAGTCAGGCTTGGAAGTATCAGCTTTACCAGACAAGCCACTTAGGATTTCTTTATTTTTGCTACTTTCAGGGATTAAACCTAGGACTTTACGGATGCAGGCTCCTTACCACTAAGTTCCATCTCCCAGTGGTTTTATGCTCTTTAAAAAAAAAATCTGCTTTGTTTTTATTTTAGTATGAAATAGTAGGGAACATATATAGCCAGTCTTCCTTGTTTAATTGAAAGATGTAGTCAGGTTTAATTTCAGTAGTGAATGCCTTTATACATTCTAGTTAACAAAAATGAAAAGAAATAGTTATATTGACAGCCTGGGTCAATGCTTCCATCCAGTTATTATTTGATAAAAAATAAGTTTTTTAGCCAAGATACCTACCCATGCAGGTCATACCTAAGACATATCAATACATATATTTACTATGTACTTTATGCTTAGCCAAGACACCTACCCATGCGGGTCAGACCTGACATATCAATACATATATTTACTATGTACTTTATGCTTCTACAGAACCTGGAGGAACAGAAGCAGGACCGTAACAGATGGAGCATCAAGATGGTGGTAAATGTGGACTATTCCAAGATGGATGTGAATCTAGGTCATCACTGTTTACAGAGACCACATGGTGTTTTGTTTCAATGAGGAGGAAAATGTTTTGTAATTAAATGTGGTTAAAAAGCATGTAGCTTTTTCCAACTAAGCGGCAAAGGGACTCACTGTACAGTGATAAATCCAAAGTTCTCTGAGGCATTGCTAAGGCAAGGGAAATGGATAACTGGGATAGACATTGTTTTGCTGGGTGTTAAAAATAAAATCTAATGCACTGAAGTGGAAATCAATAAAGCATGTCCCATAAACGACTGTGGGGCTCAGGGAGTTTAATGTACTTTATGTGTTTAAGTACATTCATTTAAATGGGGACACACATCTTAAACTTCAGAGGCATTTTTTTAGGGACTTGGATTTCTGTGAGTTTGGAAATCTCTTCATTTCTACTTCATTTTCAGTTTATTTTTGTTTCTTGTTTGTTTGAGACAGGGTCTGACTGGTTGAACTGGAACTCACTCTGATTCACCTACCTCTACCGCCTGAATGCGGGGCTTAAAGGTGTGGCTACCACGCCTGATGGATTTGTTTTTTGAGATTTGGTCTTGCATAACGCAGGAGGGTCTCAAACTCCTTATGAAGCAGAGGGATCTCGAAGGGTTTGTCCTGCTTCCACCTCCCAGGTGCTGGGACTGGGAGGTTTACTATCACCATCAACTTTCCTTTAGTTTTAATTCAGTTCTTTTTTCTTATGTTAAATTTAAGAACTGTTAAATTAATACATTTTACTTAATATTAACATACATAATCTAAAGTAATAATCTGAGTCATCTTTTAATAAGTCTTTCTCTCTTCTCCAAAACTAGGCAGAGAAGTTTCTAGTCATCCAGATGTTTTATTACTGGGTGACAGAATTTTGAGTCATTGTTACTTTCTTGTTTGTATGTTTCCACAAGTCTATAATATGTAAATGTGCACATAACCCCTTTTATTAAAATAAGACAGGCTTTAAAATTTAAACAGACCTCAGATGTATTTTTAAGACCCGTAAGACAAGCGTGTAGGCTTTTATGTGGTGTAGAGTGAGAGAGAGGAAGGCGGCTTGCAAGGCTGCCTTCTGCTATGGGCTGCTCACAAGGAAAGAGTAGACATGTAGCAACGCCCCTGCAGTAACCCTGCTAAGGGGTCTGTTGTTGATTTTTTTCTCTCTCTCACATTCTTCTTTCACAGTTTCAATTATTAAATATACAAAGTATTTCAATTTCATTTCTTTGGTTTTCCTTAACAAGCACTTCTATGGCATTGGCAAGGCAGCAGGTGCTGCTCTGCATGCTGGATATGAGTCCTCATTTGGTTATTTGGAAATGTCGGGGTTACTTTGATGATTCAATCATGTTTTTATTATTTATTTGACTCAGGGTCACACTATGTGCCCTTGGCTGGCCTGGAACTATATAGACCAGGGTTTTCAAGGCTGACTAAAAATATACTTGTCTCTGTCTCCCTACTGCTGGGATTACAGGTGTAAAGTCCTATTCCTGGCTTGATCTGCTCTTTAATCATACGGTTCAATAGAATCAGTATCAAAAACAAATAGTTCTGATCATTTTTCTCTCAGATTAAAATATACTGCAAATATATGCACCAGATTTCAAGGTCTTATTACCGAAATAAGATAAGCTATTCAATTTTTTGTAAAGATAATACAATAAAATGTTGCAATTATATTTTAGATAGACTAGGTATATACCACTTTCTTTTCTTTTTTTTCTTTCTCTCTTTCTTCCTTTTGCTCTTCTTCTTTCTCCTTTTCTCTCTTTCTCTCTTTCTTTCTTAATAATTTTTATTATGCTAGAAAATTTAAGATCATATTCCTGGTTCATGTCAGTGGTTAAGAGAAGAGGCCCTGAGCTATCCTTTTAGGGATCACTTCCTGACTCACCCTGTGAAGCATCTTTGTAGTTTTGAAGCTCGCTTTTATGATTTGGCTTTCTGACTCCAGCTTTCTCCATGTTACTCTGCCTCCTTTCTGCAAAGGGTCTGCAGGCGCTGAGCATTAAGGCAATTTCTCATTTCTGCCGCCAGAGAGAGCTGCGATGCTACTCTTGTTGCCCAGCAACCTCTGGTCCGGAAGTAGTTCTTTGTCCCACCCCATGGCGGCCGCGGGCGCGAGTACTTCCGGTAGTGCGGGCGCGGGGTCGCGCTGAGCGGGTTGGAGGCTGGCGGCGGCGCAATGACCACGCTCCGGGCCTTCACCTGCGACGACCTGTTCCGCTTCAACAACATGTGAGTGAGGCACGGCCAGCCTCTGTCTTCGCGGCGCGGGACGGGGTCAGCCTCGCGGGGCCGTGGGCCGGGTGGACGCTGCGCGGGCACGCTGGCCGGTGACCTTGGCCGAGGCGCGGCGCTCCGGGTGCGCCTGGTGATGCGGAGTGGGGTGGACACTCTGCGCCCGCTGGAGGCGGACGGGCGGGCGGGCGGGCGGGCGGGCGGGCTGCCTGCGGAGGGTGGGCCGGGAAGGAGCGCGGTCCTGGTTAAATTGTATCCCAGTGAAGTATGAAGTAACCTTGCGATGCTCCGGCCCTCTCAGCAACTTGTGGGTTGTGCTTGGTAGTTACAGTAGCGGAGCGCCCAAAGTAGACTGCCTTTTTTTTTTCCTTATTCTTAAAAAGAAAAAAAAAAAAAAGGAAAAAAAAAAGAAAAAAAAAAAAAAGGACAGGGTCTCACTTTGTATCTCTGGGCACCAGGAACTCACTATGTAGACCAGGCTGCCCTACCACTCACGGATAGATAACGTCTTCCTGTCTTCCTAGTGCTGGGATTAAAGGCTTGCCCCACCACACCCAGCTAGGCTACAGTGGTTTTTTTTTTTTTTTTTTGGAGGGGAGGGGGGTTGGGGATCCACTGTACTCAGGAACCGCCGGACCTGTGTGGTTTCTTTTCAGCCCAAGTTTAAAAGACCCGTGATTTGCCATTCTCCCTTTCTCGCTTTTTTTTTTTCCTTTCTCGCTTTTTTAAAAGAGAAAAAAAATTTAGTTTGGAAAATTATGACCATTTAAAAAGCTAAGCATTTCACCGTGAACTCCTGTAAACACGTTACCTCGATTATTTGCTTGACATATTTGATTATTTACATAACAGAGAAGTACAGACAGGATGGTTCAGGTAGCAGAAGGGAAGAAACTCTGGGATGACATAGCTATGGACATTTCAAAGAGGGCCTGAGCCTTGATGAAGGAAATTTATCGAGGAGGAAATTCGGGGGGAAAGCTGCAGGAAAATGGGAATGTGAAGCAAGGGTAGGCCTTCGCGTCAGGTGAGGCCAGGTTTAATTATCCTGTTAATTGATTCAGATCTTGTGAGATTTGTCAGGTCCAGCTCTGCATTTAATACTTTTGGCCGGCGCTCATGTAATAACAAGCCCTTTAATCTTCACAAATGCTGCCGTGTGCTGATGTCCTCAGTTTCTGGTGATGGAAGGGATTGCACACACAGAACCCTGACGTGGAGTAGGTGAAGACTGGCCCTGGTGGTTGTTAGAAAATTGGTCCCATGGAGCTGGAGAGAGATGGTTCAGTTGTTAATAGCACTGGCTGCTCTTCCAGAGGACAGGGTTTCACTACACTCGGAGGCCCACACTTGACTGTAATACCAGTTCCAGAGAAGCTGATGACCTTTTATGGCTTTAGTGAGCACCAGGTATGCATGTTATGTACAGACATATAAAAAACCCATACCCATTAAATAAATGAAAAAAGTTGATGACACTCAGGCTGAGGTTTGAGGATCACAAGTCTGAGGTCCTTTGGTATTCACAGGAGATTAATTCTAGGATACACCAAAATTCAGTGATGATTGGTGTGGTATGCAAGTAACCCAAGCACTTCCATGTACTGTAAATCAATAGATTACTTATATAGTACAATGTACATGTAACTAATAATGGGGGGGGGGTCCTGTAGAGATATATAGGCACATGGTGTCTGAAACTTACTCAACCTGAATTCTGATCTAGTGAGTACAAGGTGATTGGTTAGAGGCAATAAGGTAGGCAGGTAAGCCATTGAGGAGGCCTTGGCAATGTCCTAGAATGGTAATGGGAGATGCAGTGCTTGAACTTAAGAAATAGACAGGTAAAGCATTTGCATTGAAGCTCTAGGAAGAGACAGTGGTTTAATATGAGAATGGATAAAGTAGAAGGAAAATACACATGAACACTTTTTTTTGTGGGGGTGGGGGAATTTGGATTTTTTTTTTTTTTTTTTTTTTGAGACAGGGTTTCTCTGTGTAGCCCTGGCTGTCCTGGAACTCACTCTGTAGACCAGGCTGGCCTCGAACTCAGAAATCCACCTGCCTCTGCCTCCCAGAGTGCTGGGATTACAGGAGTGCACCACCACAGCCCTGCACATGAATACTTATTGAAGATTAGGTCTCAGCTCACCTGGCTTGGTAACGCCTCCTCTTGTTAACGCCAGTAAAGGGAGCCCACTTTCTCATGTGTGTAGGCCATGTTAGGAAATACTGAGTCACCAGGTCAGGTGCTAGAGTAAATGAAACTGAAAGGCCAAACCGAGGTGGGAGGAAGACTGGGGTGGGATCCAGAAGTAAGCAAACACAAGGACTCCAAGCAGGAGGAGAGCACTCTCAGGAGGTGGTGACAGCTAAACGAATGCTGCATTTGTACACTCCCTTCAGGAGAGGCAGAAGTGGAAGGTACAGATAGAGGAGAAAGAGTTGTAAGAGAAGTGTCCTCAGTGGTGAGAAGAGTCTGCTAGCCTGCTAATGGCAGAAGAGCAAGCCATGTCTGGGCGCAGGGCTTTTGGGTGGGCGGAGTCAGCTAGAAGCTTTGGGCTGTTTTCTTCTTACACTTTTCTTTTGCATTTTCATGTGTGTAAGGAGGTAGAGGAAGGGCAGAGAGAGTTGGACAGTTGAGGTAAGCCAAACATATAGAGGGGTTGGGGTCTCTACATGGCAGGGCCACAGCACCCAGAGGCTGTGGTTCATGATGGCTCTAAGGTCAAAGCTGTTTTCACAGCGTTAAGACCAGTTGTTTTGCCTACCTATGTTTTGCAGGTGTGCAGTTTCTGAATAGTAAGTATCTAGAACACTAGAGAAGTCAGTTGACACTCGAGAAGTTAAACTTGACACTAAAAAACTACAATGCCGCTGTCACTAGGCTTTTTTTTTTTTTAACATTACTATTTCTTGGTAAAATTATTCACGTGAATATGTAATTATTTTTAAACGAGTAACTTAAAATTGAAAATATTTACATAGCCTGTAGATCTTAAGGTTTCTGTTGCTATGATAAAACACTGGTCAGGAAACCTCAGGTCAGTCTGCTGAGGGAAGCCAGAGCAGGAACATGGAGATGGAAGTGAAGTAGAACACATGGAGGGGCTGGTAATGGCCGCTTCTTCCCCGGGTCGCTCCGTCTGCTTGCCTGCTTGTTTTTTTTTTTTTTTTTTTTTTTTTTTTTTTTTTGTTTGTTTGTTTGTTTGTTTTGTTTTGTTTGAGACAGGGTTTCTCTGTATAGCCCTGGCCAGCCTCGAACTCAGAAATCCCTGTGCCTCTGCCTCTGCTTCCCATGCGCCACCACTGCCTGGCTTCAGTCTGCTTTCCTATACAGCCAAGGGCTACCTGCCCATGGTTGACACCACTCACAGTGGCCCACCCCAACCATCCATTGATGAAGAAAATGCCTCCTATTGCCTATAGGCCAGTCTTATGGAGGCTCTTCCTCAATCAGGATTGCTTCTTCCCAGATGTCTATGTTGACCAAAGCCAAACACACAGTAAATACAATAGGTTTGTTTGTCTTAAGTGTAAAGTGGGTTTTTGCATAGATTAAACACAAAACTCCCAGTTACCAATAATTCATTGATGTCACATTAAGGAAAGAAAAGCACTTTCCCTTGCTGTCATTTTAGCAAAAGCAAGTACAGAACTCAGTTCTCTACTTCATGCTCTCTCTGCCTGGCGCAGGAGTCTTCATTTCTGCCTGCTTAAAGGCTGTCTTGTGAATTTGTCGCTGCATTTGTGTTCAGTTTCTGTCCCTCACAAAGGGTTGGACTCTGTTCATTGAGCAGCACAAAAAGCATCACATGGGGGAAAGAAGGGATACTTTACAGGATCTGTAGCAGTCTATACGGGGTTTAATCTCTGGCTCCAACTGATCAAGGCAACAAATAGCATCACACACATCACTGTTTATCAACCTATATCCAAACACTGACTGTATTCAGTGTTTATGAAGGAAACTCACTGTAGAAATTGCTTTCAACCTCTGTATTTGCTCCTTCTGTAAGTGATACACATGCATTGTTCTGGGTCAGGAGGATGGAAGAATAACTTAAGGTTACAGCTGTGTATTAGGTTCTAAAAGTTGATTACATGGAAATCCAAGGCAAGTAAGTTGATGGTTATAATGTTCTCATCAAGGCAAGGTAAGCACACAGGCTGAGGACATAGTAGGCTCCCAGTTGTAAGTGCTTCAGGCTTCATTAGCAACTCTGGTTGTGAGGTCCAACAAAAGTTCCAGTCTTTTAGGATATAAGGTATTTCCATAATACTACAGCACCACAGGTTTTGAAACCTAAAGGGTTGGGAACTACTGGACTAGAGGAATGTAGACTACCTGACATCCTTCAGTCTCAGAGATTGACAAGAAAGGGAAACCGTTGAAAATAGCTGGTTTTGAGCCTGGGAAGAGAATAACTAGGAAAGTGACTGGGAGAGATGGTTTGAGATTGTTTTCAAGAATGCTGAATTTGGGCTTGTGTGATGGGACATGTTGGGTAGTTCCCCACAGCACCAGGGTTTAGTTTACAGGCGGGAGCAGTGTGGAAGTGAACTTCAGTTGAAAGTACGTGGGGGTCTGTGAGGATTTGTACAAGGAGGAGAACAACTGGAGGAGGGGGAGTACTCTCATCCACTTAGAGAAGGGAAAATTGTAGGGGAAGGCCCAGAACTGGGCAGGGATGATAGAATGGGCTAGTTGGACTGGTTGTACATGAGATACACACCTAACTGGTCCTCATGTCTGCATGAGTGATGGAGTAAGCTATAATTCTGCTTATAAAGAGGCAGTGCAGTGAAAAAGTACAGATCTCTTGGTGCACATGTGGCACTAGGTCATTGAAACCATCTTCTTTGGCTTTCAGGTTGATTTCAGAGTTGTAGAAGAAACACGTTTTGTTTGGTCAGTTTTTTGAGACTGGGTTTCTCTGTGTAGTCCTGGCTACCCTAGAACTTGCTGTTGTAGACAAGGCTGGCCTTCCTCTGCCTCCTGAGTGCTGGGATTAAAGGTGTGAACCACCATGTCCAGCCCATATCTTTTAAGTTGGGCTTAAGAATTCTTACTCTTGCCATTTCTTATTTCTTTCAGTAACTTGGATCCACTTACAGAAACTGTATCCTTTTTGAGAAAAAAAAAACCTAAGAATTATTTATGAAGTAAAACTAAGAATTATTTATAAAGAAGAAAACTGGAGAAACAGAAGAAAAAGATGAGTTCTGAAAAATGTTTTAAGGAATAGGTTTTGAACAGCACAAGCGACAATGAAAACAATTACAAAACTGAGTGGGCGTGGCCTCAGGTTAAGGTAAAGACTGTATGACTCAGTTACTGCAGCTCTACTGCCCACCGTCCCCCAGTAATCCTGACTGTACACAGACAGCAGCACAGGTAGTCGAGTCTAGAGAGGGTAAATGGCTCCATGGTGTCTCCAGCAGCCAGTTCAAGAAAGTCTAGGTCTTTCTGGCATAGACAGCTTTGAGAATACATGTCTTCATATGTGTTTCTGGGCGTGTAGTCAACAGAGGGGTGGTTATTGCTTTGGAAAGCATCACACAGCCCTTCTCTCTCACTGAAGGGAATAAAGGATTTTAGTAATAACAGCTTCTATCATCTCAGTAGAAAATGAGCAAAAAAATGTGTCAAGTTAGGGTATTCCTGATTGTGCTGCAATAGTAGATCAGTGGCTTACAACACAAGATTTCTAAACCACGTTCCACTGGCTATTGCTGGGAATACCTGGTAGCTTACTAGAGGGCAGAAGGTAATGAGGAGGTAGTTCAGTCTCACCAGTCAAAAGACATGCAAACTAAAATATGAGAACCCAGTTAAATAGATCAGATTATCCATAATTTTGAAAAGATACAACCCAGTGCTGCTGCTGGTTAAGTAAGGTACCGTTTTAGAAGCTGCTGGTACTATAAGTCATCTGGTATAGGCTTTATGAAAAGTATTTTAGAAGTAATGCCATTTCCTGAAGGCTAAAAATAAAAAACAACAGGCAGTTTACTCCAGGGATTGGCAAATATAAGAAGCATGGACCAAATATGGCTTACCACTCTTTTTTTTTTTTTTTTTTTTTTTTTTTTTTTGAGACAGGGTTTCTCTGTGTAGCCCTGGCTGTCCTGGAACTCACTCTGTAGACCAGGCTGGCCTCAAACTCAGAAATCTGCCTGCCTCTGCCTCCCAAGTGCTGGGACTAAAGGCATGAGCCACCAGGGCCCGACTTTACCATTCATTTCTTAAGATTTTTTTTTTAACCAGGATACAGCCATGTTGATTAATTTATATAAACTCAGAGAGATCCTGCTGCCTCCCTCTGCCTCCTAAGTGCTGAGATTAAAGGCATGTACCATCATACCTGCTTTTGCTCTTTATAATGTCTCATATTCCTTAACAGCTCTAGTATGGGATTCCTTTTTACTTACAGTACCTCGCACACTGGCCAGAGTATTTCATCGTTGCTGAGGCACCTGGCGGAGAACTAATGGGTTATAGTAAGTACAGTACCACTAGTACTTTTTTGGGTGAGTAAAGATTTTAATATGGGTTTCAGTCTGTTTTACTCTAGAATTTGATATAAATAATGATGATGGGATTTTATTTTTAGATCAATTACTAACAGTTTACCACATCTCTTCTGTGTCCAGCCTTGCACTAGGCAAAGAGATACAGCAGTGAACCTAACAGAAATGATTGTAGTCTTTGTGGATCATTCCTGTTATATTTCTGTATGGTTACTTTGTATATAAGGTAGTGATTAAGGCATATCCATTTAACAGATTGCTAACAAAATGAATTGCTGCAATCATACGTACATTGTAAATGTAATTTAATTTTAAATGTAACTATTTGAAAAAAAGCTAAATCTATTTCAGATGTATCTTATATGAACAAAAGAGTATCCTAGTCTTTGTTCTTGGATTTTAGTTTATCATTTAAAATTGTTTAACTCTGACTTTAGAAGTAGGTATAGAATATCATTTGCAAGTGGAGTTTCAAATCAAAGTGTTAATCACTAGCTTGCTGAGAGTACTTTGGTACATTTTTATTTTAAAAGAAACGAATGGCAGACTATGGATTTTTATGCAAATTAGTGTTTTAAATACTGATATGATTTTCTGTTGGCAGTTATGGGCAAAGCAGAAGGCTCAGTAGCTAGGGAAGAGTGGCATGGACATGTCACAGCTCTGTCTGTCGCCCCTGAATTCCGCCGTCTTGGCTTGGCTGCTAAACTTATGGAGTTACTAGAGGAAATTTCAGAAAGGTGAGAACCTCTTTTTTACTGACTGAGGTCACTCACAAAGCAATCTCCAAACTGATGTTTATATAATGCTCACAACCAAAAATGAAATCTTAAAAAAAGATTTATTTTTATGAGTACAATGGAGCTGTCTTCAGACACACCAGAAGAGGGCATCAGATCTCATTACCATGTGGTTACTCAGGACCTCTGGAAGAGCAGTTAGTGCTCTTAACCTCGGAGCCATCTCTCCAGGCACACACACACACACACACACCCACGCTGCCCGCAATGAAATCTTAATGGGCAGTAACAGTAAACAAGGAGATAATAGCCTAGACACAAAATCAGGATGTGAAGACCTTTGAAAGGAGGGGACCAAAGGGAGGTATGGTAGTTGCCAGCATCCTACAGCAGCTTTAATAGTAAAATGGTTATAAAAGATGTCTATTGCAAGATTGTTACTACCATCCCCAAATAGTCAAAAACCAAGGATGCTTTTTATGACATTTGTAGCTAAGGCTGTCCTTAAGCCCATTATGTTTGTAGCCCAGGCCAGCCTTGAATCCACAATTCTTCCCTTCAGTCCCAAGTCCTAGAATTACAGGCATGTAATCCACAGTAGTGACATACTATGATGCACAGCACTAGTATTTTTAAAGATGCATACCAGATTGCTTAGAGTTCTTACAGTTTTAACATTTCCTTTTTTTCTTTTTCCTTTTTTTCTTAAAGAAAAGGTGGCTTTTTTGTTGATCTGTTCGTAAGAGTATCCAATCAAGTTGCTGTGAACATGTACAAGCAGCTGGGTTACAGTGTCTACAGGACAGTCATAGAGTACTACTCAGCCAGCAACGGGGAGCCTGATGAGGATGCCTACGGTAAGCTGCCTGCTATGGCGGGTGCGCCAAGGGAAAGCCAGAATAGGTGTTCCCCACAAGCTAAATAGGCAGTGAGTTCAAAAGAATTAATGAATTTAGGAATAGGTAACCAGCCAGTTATAAATTACCATTTCATGGTGTAGATTAGATGTTATATTAGTTAGCCTCTAGGTGGGATTTGGTTAGCAATTGGCATAATTACAGTGGGAGTCTTGTAAATACATACATACCATTTAGGATTTCAGGGAAGGGCACAAAACCTGATGGGACTTAACCCATACACTCTGTTTGATTTTTAAAAGTTTGGTATTGGTTGCTTACAGTGATCTTTGCTTCTTAACAGATATGAGGAAAGCACTTTCCAGGGACACTGAGAAGAAATCCATCATACCATTACCTCATCCTGTGAGGCCCGAGGACATTGAATAACCATAGGCAGTGGTTCTTAGGCAGGTGTTCCAGACAGTTTGTGGACATACTATTTTCATAGGATGATCTTGGAGCTCTATTAGGAGGAAAGTAAGCATTTAAGTCTTAAAGACTTCAAGAAATGTGGGCTATAAACTTCAAATCTTATCCTTCCAATGAGCAATAGCATACATGTTCGAACTGTTTGCCATAGTAAAATTCAATCAAGGCAGCTAAGTCAGAAGGACACGTTCCACTATCATGGTTGACAGTACATGCCAAGGAAAGACTCCCTCCGTCCTCCTCCTAAATCCTGTGCCTGAGAACCACTGCTGCACATATATAAATATATATATATTTTATTTTGTATTGATCTGTTAATTGAAGCTTTAAAAGCATATATGAAATGTATAAATCGGAGATGTATAGTAAAACATTGTTGACTATGAATGTTTTCTGGAAGTTGTCTTTTAATCAGAATTATGGAGGGATCATTGTTTAGGATATGGTGCCTCTCTTGTTTTGACGTTTTTATGTATAAAACATTTTTAAATGCACACCTGAAGTCATCCCTGTCTGACATACATGAGCTCTCTTCTTACTGTGTGAAATCCTCCCAGGTAACAAGGGTTTCTACTGTTGGTCTCAGCTTTTCTCTGTTAACACTGCTCAAACCTTTCAATTATGAGACTTTAAGGGGAAACAAAATCTAACTCCAAAAAATCATGTAAAGATAATCAGGCAGTAAAGAAATCAAAAAAGGTTCACATAAAATGACCATTAAAATGTATGTATGTATGTTGGCATTCATTTTTTTCTTTGAGATCTTGCTTCATTCCTAGACTGGCCTTGAACTCAGCTCCCAGTAATTCTTTTTTGTTTTGTTTTGTTTTTTGAGGCAGAGTTTCTCTGTATAGCCCTGGCTGTCCTCAGACTCAGAAATCTACCTGCTTCTTCTGCCTTCCAAGTGCTGGGATTAAAGGCATACACCACCAGTAATCCTCTATTTGGCCCTCAAGTGGTAATTGGGACTACAAGCATATATGTGCCATAGCACTTGACTTAAAAGCTTTCACTTTAGAAAGGTCTTATTTTGAGATATTAAGGTTGGAGAGAGTGAATTTTTTGTTCTCTCACAGAGCAATAACATTTCCTTCAACCCCGTCTGTCTAATCTGCCTGTGCTTGTTAGGAGTGGACTCGTAAGAGCAAAGTCACTATTTTTTTTTTCCCCCAGAGACAGGATTTCTCTGTGTAGCCCTGGCTGTCCTGTAGCTTATTCTGTAGATCAGGCTGACCTCAACTCGGAAATCCTCCTGCCTCTGCCTCCCAAGTTCTGGGATTAAAGGCATGCGCCACTGCTGCCCAGCTCACTTAATTTTTGTCTTCATGTGCATGAGCAACATACAGAGAACTGCTCTAGGAAAATGGTTTAGTTATGGAACTAGCATTCTGAACTGCTCCCTTGAATCTGCACTAACTCCCAACCAAGGACATTCAGTGGCAGATTCTTCCTGACTAGCACCCTTAGTATTCAATGCAGACTCAGGCTAACATCTGAGCCTAGTGCTGGTCTGGTGGCTGAAAAGATCTATCACTTATCTAGTACTCTTGTAACTTTTACAAAATTATCTTATTTTCAAGACCCAATTTAGTGATACTATTAAACAGCTTTTATTTCCCTAGATTGATATACTTACATTTAATAATCAGTTGTTTACTAATGGTTCTTATAGGTAGAGACCAGTCTTGAAAGAACAGTTCTAGGCATTAAATGAATGGTAAACAAAAGAAAAATTGGCTGTGAGTTACAGGATAAGCAAAACCATGCCTTCAAGAATAGGCAAGTGCTATTTTACAGTGTGAGCAGAGCTCCAACAAGTATGCCACTGCCCTTCCAGCGCCGTCACTGATCACAGTCACTGGGCCTTTTGGACTCCTGCTGTTTAATGACATCAGCCATTAGTTCACACATTGTAAGGCATGCTGTTTGATGCATAGTCTCTGTAACTGCAGAAAGCTTCACAAAGCTTGGGACTGGCAGTAGTGCTATGGTGAACCATACTTAATAAATCTAAGATATCCCAAATTGAGCATAGGACACTGTGCCTCAGCATCCGTGTATGCAGGGGGACACTGCCTCAGCATCCGTGTATGCAGGGAACACTGCACCTCAGCATCTGTGTATGCAGGGGGACACTGCCTCAGCATCCGTGTATGCAGGGAACATTGCACCTCAGCATCTGTGTATGCAGGGGGACACTGCCTCAGCATCCATGTATGCAGGGAACATTGCACCTCAGCATCCGTGTATGCAGGGAACACTGCACCTCAGCATCTGTGTATGCAGGGGGACACTGCCTCAGCATCCGTGTATGCAGGGAACATTGCACCTCAGCATCCGTGTATGCAGGGGGACACTGCGCCTCAGCATCCGTGTATGCAGGGGGACACTGTGCCTCAGCATCCGTGTATGCAGGGGGACACTGCCTCAGCATCCGTGTATGCAGGGGGACACTGCCTCAGCATCCGTGTATGCAGGGGGACACTGCCTCAGCATCCGTGTATGCAGGGAACACTGCACCTCAGCATCCGTGTATGCAGGGGGACACTGCACCTCAGCATCCGTGTATGCAGGGGGACACTGCCTCAGCATCCGTGTATGCAGGGGGACACTGCGCCTCAGCATCCGTGTATGCAGGGAACACTGCTCCTCAGCATCTGTGTATGCAGGGGGACACTGCCTCAGCATCCGTGTATGCAGGGAACATTGCACCTCAGCATCCGTGTATGCAGGGAACATTGCACCTCAGCATCCGTGTATGCAGGGGGACACTGTGCCTCAGCATCCGTGTATGCAGGGGGACACTGCCTCAGCATCCGTGTATGCAGGGGGACACTGCCTCAGCATCCGTGTATGCAGGGAACACTGCACCTCAGCATCTGTGTATGCAGGGGGACACTGCCTCAGCATCCGTGTATGCAGGGGGACACTGCACCTCAGCATCCATGTATGCAGGGAACACTGCACCTCAGCATCCGTGTATGCAGGGGACACTGCGCCTCAGCATCCGTGTATGCAGGGGGACACTGCGCCTCAGCATCCGTGTATGCAGGGGGACACTGTGCCTCAGCATCCGTGTATGCAGGGGGACACTGCCTCAGCATCCGTGTATGCAGGGAACACTGCACCTCAGCATCTGTGTATGCAGGGGGACACTGCCTCAGCATCCGTGTATGCAGGGGGACACTGCGTCTCAGCATCTGTGTATGCAGGGGGACACTGCGCCTCAGCATCCGTGTATGCAGGGGGACACTGCGCCTCAGCATCCGTGTATGCAGGGAACACTGCACCTCAGCATCCGTGTATGCAGGGGGACACTGCCTCAGCATCCGTGTATGCAGGGGGACACTGCGCCTCAGCATCCGTGTATGCAGGGGGACACTGCGCCTCAGCATCCGTGTATGCAGGGGGACACTGCGCCTCAGCATCCGTGTATGCAGGGGGACACTGCGCCTCAGCATCCGTGTATGCAGGGGACACTGCGCCTCAGCATCCGTGTATGCAGAGGGACACTGCGCCTCAGCATCCGTGTATGCAGGGGGACACTGCGCCTCAGCATCTGTGTATGCAGGGGACACTGCGCCTCAGCATCCGTGTATGCAGGGGGACACTGTGCCTCAGCATCCGTGTATGCAGGGGACACTGCGCCTCAGCATCCGTGTATGCAGGGGGACACTGTGCCTCAGCATCCGTGTATGCAGGGGGACACTGTGCCTCAGCATCCATGTATGCAGGGGGACACTGCGCCTCAGCATCCGTGTATGCAGGGGACACTGCGCCTCAGCATCTGTGTATGCAGGGGGACACTGTGCCTCAGCATCCGTGTATGCAGGGGACACTGCGCCTCAGCATCCGTGTATGCAGGGGGACACTGCGCCTCAGCATCCGTGTATGCAGGGGGACACTGCGCCTCAGCATCCGTGTATGCAGGGGACACTGCGCCTCAGCATCCGTGTATGCAGGGGGACACTGCACCTCAGCATCCGTGTATGCAGGGGACACTGCCTCAGCATCCATGTATGCAGGGGACACTGCGCCTCAGCATCCGTGTATGCAGGGGACACTGCGCCTCAGCATCCGTGTATGCAGGGGGACACTGCCTCAGCATCCATGTATGCAGGGGGACACTGCCTCAGCATCCATGTATGCAGGGGACACTGCGCCTCAGCATCCGTGTATGCAGGGGACACTGCGCCTCAGCATCCGTGTATGCAGGCCATTGTTTTCTAAACAAGCTATTACAAAACTCAAATAGTTTGAAAGAAAAACTGAAGCCAAACTAAAATGTTCTTGGCAGATAAAGACTTGGGGTCAAAAAATACAGTCACTATAAATCAATTAAAATATTTAGAGATTACACTATCCCAAGTCCATTTACTTCTGTGAGAAGTAGGCACATGATGCAAAAAAGGGTGGTGGGGGCAGGGAAGGTGTGCTACTAAAACAAGATTGACATCAGAATCTTCCTTTTCTAATGGAATCATCAGAATGAGGTACCACCATACTACTGCTTGTCTGAGAAAACTGAAAACTGACTAAAATGTACAGCCACCACATGGAAGACTGGACTCAAGTTTTGTGGTTTTAAAGAGACAAATGAAGGCTAAAAGTTTCAGATGTATACCCTGTCCTGATAAACCATGCCTATTCCTGGAGAATGGACCTTGAACACAGAGTTTAAGTCTGCAGTTCCACCTAAAGCATGTGCTAAGCACAAGAATTCCATCTAATAAAGGCAACAGGAGCAAATTCTAGAAATGCTTGGACTCAAGTAACAAAACTGTTATTAAAAAAAAAATTCCTTTACTTATAGTTTCTTACCTATAGTTAAACCCAAGAGCATTTTAAAAAATAATTCAAAGATGTCAAACAACTTCTCACTGGGTAAATACATAAAAACATCCAGAAGTCAAAATTCTAAGCTGTTAATTTGTAAAAAAAATAATTACAACATTTAAAAAGATGAGGATTCGCTCTCATCAATGTCCTTATCTGGATCCTGTTCGGCAGCCTCTCTTTCTTGTTGCTGTTTCTTCCAGAGCTTGGCCATCGCCAGAAGCTTGAGGTTAGGCTGGTTGGCAGCATCCTCTGGAAAGATGTAGTCATAGTATTCTTCCCATCCAGCATCAGACTGCAGAAAAGTACATTAATTAAAAGGTGAGCACATAGCTGGAGCATGCTTCATTCAGAAGGCAAAATGAAGAATGTGTCTGGGAAACCTGGAGTCTAACTCAACTACAGTTTGTACAAAGCGCCATCAGATCCTGCTATAGAAGGAGCAAAGGCTGACTAAATGCGTGACTAAGCGGCCGCTCAGATGGTCTGACTGCAGCACTGCATTAGCGCTGAGAAATGAAGGCCAAGTGGACAGAAGCTAACCATCTGTGCACAGCAGCTCCACAGGCAATCAGGCATTCAGTGCCTCAACCGACCTTGCAGTCCTACAAGTCCTTTACAATTTAAAACAATTGTGTTTTAGGGGCTAGAGAGGTGGCTCAGCTGTTGCGAAACCAGATTAGGTTTCTGGCTCCTGCATGATAGCTCACAACCATCCAATAGCTTCAGTTCTAAGGGATCTAGTATCACTTTCTGACCCGAGGGCACGGGGTATGCATGTGGTACACATATATGCGTGCAAAACATTAAAAATTTTTTTTAAATTTGAATTTGTATTTAATATTTAGTAGCAGAGGCCACATAGTTGTATAGTATTTGAATTCCTAGATCTTCTCAGTTCCAATCAAGCATGGCTATTATTTCTAAATATTACCTTAAAATGGAGGCTCTCCTCATCTCCTACTTTCCACTCCTCAGTTGCCAGGCTTTTAAAAAACATCTACTAGATCATCTTTAACTCAGGTCTCTCAGTCCACCCTTATGAGATGCCAGCACTCCAGTCATAGGTAAAAGTCTTCCATGATTCCCACCAAACTTGCTCTATCTACCCTACAAAGCCTTAGGATTGGGTTCTCTCTAAAAGGTGAAGCTACCCCACCCCACCTCACCCCACCCGCATTCAACAAATAAACAGCAGACTCCATATGGCTCCCAGACTCCACCTTCGCTCAAAAGTCTTTGCCCCTACCCTGTCCCTCCCATTTTCTAACCCTGGCTGTTTTCCAGACTACAAGGGGCTCCTTATCCAAGCTGTCTACATCTGCTTTTAAGAATGTTCAAACACTACTTCAAAGCACAGACTTCAAAGTCAGATGCGTTTCTACTCCCTTGACACAGGAGGAACAAACCCCAGCACTGCGCCCTTACCCCATCTTCGGCCTGGACCTTTCTTCTCTTCTTGACCTTTTCCGGCATAAGTTTATCCACTCTCTCCTTGTCTGATACCGTTCCAAATTCATCTTCAAAACTTCTCCAGGATTCCAGCAACATAAGCCTCTCTTCTTTTTCTTCACAGTTTCTCATTGTTTTGTTAGCTTCTTCATAAATTTGTCTGCATTTAGCCACACTTCCTTCTTTCCCAGAAGATAACTCAAACTGAGCAAAACTGATCCAGACCTTACCAGAAAAAAAAAAAAAAAGAAAAGAAAAGAAAAAAGAAAAAAAAAAATCAACCATTAAGAAAAAAAATTAACCATGTCACCCAGAAGAAAGAAACAGTGATCATCAAGTTAGTTTCTCCAGTTCATGATGTATCTGCTGATAATGCACCACAGATTGATACACTGAACATGTGCTTCAGTGTCAGCAGGGAAGCAGTCTTCTGCTTCTAGGTGTCTGACATAGTTTTAAAATTATAGAAAAAATTTAACTTCTTTAAACCTGTGATGCCCAAGAGATTCATGGCAACATAAACAATGATCTGGTAGGTATAAGCTTAATAGTTGTAAGTCCTCTGGGAACAACAGATCCTAAGAACAAGAAAGTCATTTAAAATAGTTTGTCTACAAACACCAAAACTGCTATACAAATAAAATGAGAGATTACTGAAAAAGTACAGGATACCTTGACGTGCTGTGTTCGCTGAAGTAACTGTCGGTAAAGGTTTCGTGTTCTCTCAGTTTCTTCCTGCTCAATCTCAAAATCAATATATGATTTCCAAAGTACCTAAAAAATAAATAAATAAAAAGGCCAATCTTAGCACTAGGAAAGCCACATGCCCCTATAGTTCAGCCATCCTGACCTATCCAGGAACAAAGACTTTTATTCAACAGTTAGACTGCATGTGGATGATAAGAAGGTGATAAGATGATAAGCATTTAGAAGCTTGACAACATGTAATTAGGATTTTAGAAAGGAAAAAAAGGGTCTGGATTCAGGTTTACATTTTCTTTTTAAATGCTTAACACAAACAAAACTTGTCAAGAATTCCAGGTACTTTCCTGATGCTGCTGCCCATGCAGTTAACTGTTAGGGAGAAGATAGGCCAGATTAGCTACTGTGTGTTTTTACCCCATACCACATTGGTATTGAGCTAAAAAAAACGGTCAAGACTTATTTATTTTACATATACAAGTACTCTATCTGCATGTACACCTGCATGCCAGAAGAGGGCATCCTATTACATTATAGATGTTTGTCAGCCACATTCTTGCTAGCCAAGGAGGAGGGAATCTGGCAGTCTAGTAGAGTAGATCTGAGCCACAGGTGAAATCAGCAGTGTCAGAACTCTGCTCTAATGCAGGTTCACGTTAGGACAAGATTGACTTGAGGTTAGGGCAGTCCTGTGGCTCCTGTGAGACTTCAGTCAGTCCTAGCCATGGTTCAGTGCTACCTGTGGCTTAACTACTGAAGGTGGGCTAGGACACAGCTGCTAGTAGGATCTAAAATCAAGTTTCAGGCAAAACTACCCTAAGGGCAGAGATATGTAATCTCTACCCCATTTCCTTTGTTCCAGGTGTGGAGCCTATAGCTGGTCCCTCTCCTGGTTCCTCTCAGTCCCTTTACCCTTTCTTCTCTGTGGGCTGTGGGGATTGCAGCTGACACTCCCCTGTTCACTTTCTTATTCAACAGTAGCAGAATCCTAACCAGTGGAGAAAAGACTATAATATTATGATGGTTGGATCATTCTTATACTTTGTGTAGCTGGTTAGCTAAGGGGGAACACTTGAGAAGTATCTAAGATATATTCAACTTGGGGTCTTACCTCTGGCATATCCAACCGTGGCTGGCTGATGGCTAATTCATAGATTGCCCGAGCTCTCTCAATATCACCAAGGATTGTCTCTAATTCCGCAAACTTAATCCACGAGGTACAATTTTCAGGTCCAAATTCCAAAAACTTTTCATAAAGCTTCCTGCATCTGTCAAATTCTCGAAGCTGCAGTTCCAGTTCTATGTAACCTTTGAATAACTTGTTCTTTGGACATTTGCCTATGGAAGTTCCCTGAGGAATAAAAGGGCCAAGAGCACTGTTACACTCGTGATTCGACTGTAGTCCTGCTGAGTCTGTCCTAGAAGCTGGAGTCGAGTACGGCTTTCCTATTGCTGTGCTATCGATCTATTATCCTACAGTCTACTTGTCCATCAGGCACTCAGCTGACACAGGGGCCTGTGCTCACGGGCCTCGCCAGCTACCGGCAAGACTGTAGGAGCACACAGCCACTGGGTCTTATACCTCCCAAGAATCCCCTAAAGTATGGAGTCAAGCACACAAACCTTTAAATAAAAAGTAATCAAGCCTGACTTACTACTGCCCACAGGAAGCAAATAATTTATCTGAAGGAAAATTGTATGTATACACAGTAATTTATCCTACTGAGACATTTTATGACAAATTATCAAAGTGCATTCAGACTACTAATTCCAGACTACTAATCTGGTGACAGACCTAATAACTATAGACACTTCCCAGATTTTTTTGTTTTGAAGACAGGGTTTCTCTGTGTAGCTCTGGTTGTCTCGGAACTCATTCTGTAGACCAGGCTGGTCTTGAAGTCAGAGACTTGTCCTGCCTGTGCCTCTCAAGCACAGGAATTGAAGGCCTGAGTCATCACCAGCTTAAGTGCTGTCTTTGTATCTTTTGACAAGTTCATACACATATACAATATACCTCGATCATATTCACCCCCAATTCTCCTCTCCCACTCTCCTGCCCACCGTCATGTCACACTGAGTACAGGTAGTTTTGACTACATGAGCACCAGCAGCCCAATTATCAACTATAGCCCTGAAGAAAATGACTGCTTCCTCCTCAGCAGTCATCAGCCATCAATGGCCCCCTACTGGAGGTGGAGTCTCGGGAGCCCTGGACAATTCTTGCAGGATGGCTTGATCCTGCAAGCCACAGATGCTGCTGTGAATTTGAGCTACAGTCACACCATGTCCAGAAGACATTTCCCAACACTCCTCCCTACTATCCTGTTCTTACTTTCTTCTACCTCTTCTTCAATAGCCCCTGGGCCTTACAGGGATATAGAAGGGGTATTTATGCCCCACTTAGAATGGGCACTCAGCAGTCACTTATTCTCAAAGCACAGCAGTTTTCTATGTCTCAGTCTCTTTCTCTCTACACACACACACACACACACACACACACACACACAAAACCACCATTTCTGCTGCTCCCCTCCTGAATTCTTTTTCTTTTCGTTTTTTGAGACAAGGTCTTGCTGTGTAGACCAGGCAGGGCTGGCCTTACTGGTGTATGCCACTACGCCCTGCTTTGTTGCTTCTTTTCAGTAGGAACTATATAAACTGAAAGTATGAAGACTGTAACTGCCTCATAAAACTTAATGAAACATGCCAATCCTTTCTTTACTTACCAAAGCTCTTCTGGCAAATGGCAGATTTTTTTGTCTTATTTCAAACTGTGCATAATATAACCACATTTTGGCAAATGTGAACTACAAAACATAAGCACAAAAAAATCTGGTTTAAGAGGTGCATTTAAAATTAATTTAAACCAATTAAAAGCTACCGGTAAAATTTCAGGGTAAGGAGGGATGCATCTTGTTTGTTTTAAGCAAAGATGTCATTTATCAACAGTTAACAATACACCAGGAGGCTGGTGAAATGGCTCAGTGACCAGTCCCAGCTGTCAAGCATGAGCCTTGTGTTTAATCTCCAGGACCCACATGGTGGACAGAACCAAGTCCCCCAAAGCTGTCTTCTATGGCACATGTGCAGCCCTCCTCCCACAAATAAAAAATATAATCAAAATCTCCACGTACACACATACGAAGACCTAGGCAGATACTGCACGGCACACGTCATGGCACGGCAGCCTCTGCTCTGAATGTTTTATGGGCTGCTTCTAAGTTGGTAAATATCCTATTTCCAAGAGCTCAACTCAGTCAGCGCTTCCCAAGCAGGACTTTCTGTTTCTCATTTTGGGAAATACAATAGAGGCAGCATTTTAACATCTGTAAAGAAGCCATGTGTTCAACCACATAAGCATGCTCTCAGTTATCAGAAGACCCAATTGGGATCTCCGTGTGCATGTTCTATCGTCTTTCTTCCAATCTGTTTCTGAATTACCCACACTCCCCTGGATTTCTACACTGGTAACTGCATTAGTGACTGTTCTATGAACTAGGGTGCTTCCTCAGGCAAAGACTGTATCTCTTGTTTAATATTTTCATACTCACTTGAAAACTTAACTGATATATACATATAATTTTATAGGTAATAAAATAAGATTTTGATCCAGCAAGTGTACCTTTTTGTGAGGAATTAGTTCCAAAGATGCTTGATATACTTGTCTTGTCCTCTCAGGATCCTGTATTATGAGGATAAGTAATAAATAATTTTAATACTTTTAATAAATAATTTTAATAAAAAATAAAATAAATAATTTTAATACTTATTTTATCAATTAAATTCATACCTGTAGTAAAAACAGACCTCCATTTCTCAAGATGTTATTTTTAAATATTGATTCCATTTATGATCAAAAACTAGCAACTACTTTTGATCATCAAACTTTTTTCTAAAAGTACCAATGTGGCCATCAAAGTTTGAATGCATCAATACAGAAAGGCCTTAACCTGACAGCAGAAAGATGTTATAGTCTTAGATGAACAGAGGATAGTCTTTACCTGTTACCTATTTCTGGAAATGCCACTTGATTTTTACGAAAAGCAAATAAAACAAAACAAAAAAACAAAAAACAAAAAACAAAACCAATCTGGCCATGATCTTTATTTGTGTTAAAACTTATTATTAGGGAACTATATGTAATTAAACTGCTTCACTGGTCCATTGTTTCAAGTTTTAAGTGCTATCTAGCTTACTGTACCTCAAGGTTTTAAGACAAAACACCACCACGTCTTAACTAACAGGCATCGTTTGAATGATGTAAATCGGTGGACAGGGTTCTAAAACAATTTAAAACTGTCGTCTCAAAGATTGTGGCTATCATTTACTACACAGCGCAGGCAAAGTCATGAGCTGGGGTAAGAAGGGTGTTCGCGGCTGCCCCACATTCGCCTTCTCACCTTGGCCTCCAGCTCTTCATAGAGTGCATAGTTCAGCCAGAGGTAGATGTAGCGCTTCCAGTGCCTCTTCTCCTGGATGGGCGGCACGTTGGCAATGGCTCTCTCATAGACTTCTCGCACAGTGTCAGCTTCCGCATCACTTTCCACCAAGCGTAAATAATCAAACCATGCATCATAATTGTGGGGATTGGCCTAGAAAAGCCCCAGCTTAATCAATAAAAAGAACCAAGAGCTAGACTTCACAGGCTGTCAGAACTATAAGGAGACACCAAACTTGCTATATTTTAGCAATTTTTCCCTTTAGATGTTTACCTGCTATCTCCTTTTAAAACATCATCCTTGAGATTGTACAAAAGGAACATAAAAGGTCACTGGCCAGGGACCTCGAAGCAGAGACTCTTTCCTGGGCTGCCATCAACTAACAGCACTGCTTGATGACATTCCACGTTTCTGAGACAGGGTCTCAGTCCTAGGCTAGCCTTGAACTCATAATTTTCTTGCTCTGGCTTCCCCAGTCCTGGGACTATATAGGCTTGAGCTACTGTACACCTTTCAACTTGTATACATGTATTTTTACACATATGGCTGTATACCATTGTGCTGCTGATGAAATTACAATGGGTATCTATCAGACTCTAAAATCAGGAACCAACCTTTCAAAAAACAGTAATCTTTTTCTGAACACATTTTACTGACCGACCACTTTAAACACCAGACTTAGTCCTTTGCTAGGTGCTATCTCAATCTGACTAAGCAAAAGATACACAGAACAGTGAGAGACAACCCTGCTATCTTTGAAATCAAAATGATATATTGCAGAGATAAGAACAGAACTGTCAATTGCAGAGTTCTTGCTTACGCAAAGCAGGTGTTTGCCACCATTTCTGACACTCCCATCCTTTTCCACAAATGAGCTCAAATAGATGCCATATTTCTTTTCAGGCATGGACTTGACATGAAACCTAGGCTGACCTCGAACTAACAATTTTTCTGTCTCTATCTCCCAAGTGATAGGATACATATTTCTTCAGCTTGCTATCAGTTAAAGGTCTTTGTACCTGGGAATGGCATAGTAAATCCAAGTATGGCTTGTTCTCCGTTCTACCAGCCACATTTACTCTACTTTGCCTGAAATCACTGTCAAGTCTGTTAGAGGCACCATTAGGAGAGTAACCAGTAGCCCCACTCGCTGTCCCGTGCTCCAGCCCAGAGAGCTCGAACGTGACCCATCTACAGCAGCACCCACCTTCACTTCCTCTTCATACTGGAATCTCCGTTTGCTCACGATGATATCTTCTATACCCCTCCGGTCACCAAACTTCTTCTCAAAGATGGTATAATTTTTAAAGAGTTCTTGGGCCTCCTGTTTTGAAATCCTATCCAGGGCATATTTGTAGATAACTCGTACCCTTTCAAACTAAAAGCAGGTAAGAAGATTATCATCTAAAACATAATCTCATTTTAGTCACACCTTGAGAATAACAGCAACTTATTACTTAAAAGTTAAATTTTGAGGCCTCAATCAGAAAGAACTCATATTTAACATAACAGTTCTATATTTAATAGTTCTACATTAACATTTCCATATCTAATACTGTCATAAAACTTCTCCATCCTGGGTCCTTTCCATCTCCACGGCATGCCGGCTCACGCCAAAGCCCCGTGAGTCTGCTCTGGTTCCTTTCTTGTTCTCCTTTCCTTCAGTGACTCTTTGAACAAGTGCCAATCTATTTTTATCTCTTCACTACTCCCCCTTTCTCCTCTACCCTGCTGCTGACCCACCTCCCTTTCTAAACAAGAATGTTTAAAAAATCTCACTGGATTCCCTGGCTTTATCACCTGCCTCCTTGGTAGTTAGTGCTGATGATCAGACCCAGAACGTGACCTGGGCTCCCGAGCCCTCTCCCACCGAGCTTCCTCCTCAGCCTGCCCTGGCTCCACTCTTGCTCTGCCCTGCCCTGCTCCAGAAGCTCACTAAAATACGGTCCAGTCACTGTCCCACTGAAAACCCCCTAATCTGTGCCACCTAGAGAGAATCTGACCCCTCCAATTCGGACCCCTTCTTTTCTGTGTACACCAGGGAAGAGAGGAACTGGCTTATTTGTGGGGCAATCTGTTTCCATTCTACATTGTTTCCTCTGCCCGAGGGCTCTGGTTCTTTGCCTCCCCAGCTCATTCTCTATGAGAGCCTTGAAGCAGGATACCAAGTGACTTGCATCAGGTTATATATGTACTTTTGTGTTTCCGAGATAAGCCCTACATACTGTGCTGCCTTCAAAGTTATGCTTCTACTGCCTCAGCCTGAGTCAATCCTCAATATTTTGAGAGTTGGGATTGGAGGCATGTGCCAAGACACCTAACTCCAGGTATTCATCTTTAAAGACATAATTTTTACACAAAGCAGAATGAAATTAAGACAGTTACTGTAACGACCATTTAGCTCCAATGTGGAGTTCAGCAATACATGCATTCTGTTCCGTATTAAATTATGTTTTTCTATCTAGAAAACATTTCCTCTATAGATAAGCAAATAAAATCAAACAGAGATGAAGTCATTGTGACTTACTTCTTTCTGATTTTCTTCAAATTTAGCAAAGGCCACGTAGAGGTGTTCGTCCATATGCTCATCCCCAAAAAACTCGACCGCCCTCTCATAGACTTTCCGTGCATGAGCAAAATAAGCATGTTTCTCTTCAAATCTAGCATACTTGATCCAGTTCTTCACAGCAGGGTGCACGAGCACAAGTGCGGGCAGGGAGTGAAGGAAAGAGCAGGCAGAACAACACAGCCACTCCAGTGACGCAGGCTGAGGTCGGCTCAGGGGCCGTGCGCATGCGCAGTGTATATATACCAAAGGTTCAATGCCCACACAACAGACCCCAGACCTTACTAACCTCCCAAACCCCAGCAATTCCAAACACAACGGGGGATGAACACACATAACAAAGGGCTAGCAACCGACCTACAGCCTATGAGGCCGGGCTCGCCTTGCTCATTGCATCTCCTGTCAGCGCTGACTCAGTATTGTAGCAGTAGGACAAAGCCGAAGCCAAAGAAAACCTCAACCCAGTTACAACCCATGTGATCTTCAACAAGCCGCCTGCCTCGGTTTTTTCATGTGCAGAAAGGGAGAAATAGTATCAACTTCACCCATCATTGCTTTACGAAATGAGGAAATGCTTATGAAGCTTTGCACTTTCAGGCCAAAAGAACATGGCAGATAAAAGCCCCGTTCCATTAAATGCGAACTACCGCAGTCTACCCACAATGAAAGAGCAAACTGCCACAGAAAGAAAGCTGCTCTCCAAAGCTAAAGACAAAGTCTTCACTTGCCATTCATCAACAGAGCACACTGGCCTTCCTTGAAGAGGCCAATCATTTCCACAGTGGAAATACATTCAAGGGTAGCAAAGATGCTAAGAACATTAGTTCTGAGGTTGGTTTCCTGGGTCAAATACCTCTAGGTCATCACCCGAGACCCTGATCAAGTGGCTTAATCAGTTTCCTCGCTTGCTGAGTCGGGCAGTTCCTGCACTTGAGGGTCTCCACAAGCACTGACAATATTAAGTCCTTAGGGTCTCATCAGCTACAAACCAAGTGTTCCTCAAGCCTCTGTAAGCCACTATTGAATGAGTGACACAACTGAAGATCTTCATGCTGCACAGTAAGGGTCTCACTGCTTACAGCAGTTCTGAAAGCCAGGAAGTACTTTCAGTCACTGAATGCCAAACCACTACTCCTAGGAGGAATGCGTGTACACATCTCCCACAGACCACAGTGATACATCCTAAAACCAGCACATCCTCTTTTGTGTGTGTGCACGCACATGCACATAAAGTTGCCTGAGAGGCCAGAGGCTGACAGGAGGCGTCTTCTTCCATTGCTCTCCGCCTTAGTTTTTGATATGGCTGGAGCTTACTTATTCAACTAGACTGACTAGCCTCATAGCCCTAGTGATCCTGTCTCCACCTATCCAGTACTGGGATCACAGATAAATGCTGGGTGCGACTTTTTACATGCGTGCTACAGATCCAAACAAAGGCTATTGTGCACCAAGTACTTGGTCAACTAAGTCATCTACTCATGTGTTTGTGGTTCAGAGCACCACCTAGCTTTAGGCTGTCCCCCTCTACAGGTTCAGAGCCCTGAGCACTGGCTTCAGAGGGGGCGAGCGCTCCTTGTGCACACAGAATGGGTTGTTCCTGCCTTCGCACTCAGGCCTCACTGTATACAGCGGAAATGGACTTCAGCCACCATTCTATACATGCCTACAAATGGCTGCTAAAGTACAGCAGCTATTACTTTGAGCACTCCAAATAAATTTCAACAAGTGTGAATGTGCACATAAGGCACCTCTGGTGACGAGCATCACAAATCCATTCCTAATGGTGTTTTCACAAACACCGTCTTCTCCTTCTTAACATTGGCCTGTTTTCTATAGTGCTGAAGTCTAAACTCAGGGCCTCAAAATAGGCAAGCCATGTGCTCTATCCACGGTATATAACTAGACTTCAGCATTGTTTAGTTTTAACTTTTCTCATATAGAAAAGACACAAAGATGCAAGGAACTAGATGACTCTGGAATCATTTACTAGCTGGAGTCGCAGCTAGTAAGCAGTGAACCTCTGGATGACCTCTGTTAGCAGTGCCAATGATCAACACAGACCTCTGGTTCTAGCAGCCAGGACTCTGTGCAAAAACCAAAAACGAACCCGCACTATCACTGAAAAGACTCAAATGACCCAATCTACACATTTTTACCTGACCAGTTTCTAACCCTATAGAAAACTGTGAAAAGAGATGAAACTTGCTTCCAATGTCACATTAATAGCTATATGTCTTTACCGTGACATCTTTTTGGGAGGTAGACACCCATGACAGTCACGTATCACTAATGCCTCATTCAAAGGATATAGCGTTCATAGATGGTGCGGGCCCGCTCCACCTCTTTATATCTCAGCTCAAAGTTGATGTAGGAGTGCCAGGCCTGCTCCTCAGGCTGCCACTCCATCCAGCGCTCGAACACCTGACGAGCACCAGCCACATTGCCCAGCATCTCCTCCATGTACGTGTACTTGTACCTGACAGAGAACCATCCAAAGATGCTGACTATGGTCAAAATGACTGGGGAAAGGAAAGTGTTGACACTTCTGAGGCGTTGTTAAATGCACAGATTTTAAAGTGTTTTGTTTTGCTTTTACAAGACAGGGTTTCTCTGTGTAGCCTTGGCTTCCTAGAACTCTGTAGACCAGATGGGCCTTCATTAAGAAGTTTCTTAAAGATTTATTTACTTATTATATATAAGTACACTGTGGCTATCTTCAGACACACCAGAAGAGGTCATCAGATCTCCTTACAGATGGTTGTCAGTCACCAAGTGGTTGCTGAGATTTGAGCTCAGGACCTCTGGAAGAGCAGTCAGTGTTCTTACCCACTGAGTCGTATCTCTAGCCCCCATTTAGAAGTTTCTTATGAATAAAAAATTGCATTAAACATTAAAGCTTGATTACAGAGTTATGGAATATTAGAATTATGACTCATAGATTATGTGACATTAAAAAACAATTTATTCTGCCAGGCAGATTTCTGAGTTACAGGACAGTCTGGTCTACAGAGTGAGTTCCAGGACAGCCAGGGCTAATCAGAGAAACCCTATCTTGAAAAACCAAAAAATGAAAAATTAAAACAAACAAAAACAAAAAAAACAGTATATTCTTAAAAAAATATAATGCAATATTCAACATAGACAATTATTATAATTGCAATAAAACAAATACACAAGCAAGTGGCCCTTTGCTAGTTCACCAAGACTGCCTCGTGCAATCAGCAGCTTACCAGAACTGGTTGACTCGTGGCAGAGTTGTGACAGCGCGGTCCCAGATATTCCGGGCGTGGTTGACCTGGCGGTTCTTCATTTCCATCTCTGCATATTTCAGCCAGAGCGTAATATTTCGGTAGTCGACATCTAAAGCACGTTCGTATATGGATCGAGCCCTTAACAAATAAGAGATGGAGAGCATCAAAGGCCGCACCTGTAAGACACGCAGCAGCCACCTCACACTAGCTGCAAAGCCCGCCTACACTGTTAGCATCTGTCATGGGCCACCTTCTGGGCCTAGGAGGAGGAAAAGCAACCATGTTCTCAAGTTACCGTACAACTTTAGACATTTCATAATGTCATGAGCAGTATAGCCAAGGTCTGGACAGGAGGCAGAGAGAAATGGCAGTGTTTGGTGAAACCAGCTAAGCTGAAGGAACTCTAGAACACAGAATGCAAGAGACAGCTGTAGTTTGTTAAAAGTCAAGGCTGGTGGAGAAGGGCACCTTCAAGGGGTCAAGGCAGAAAGCAAACAAACGGCACAGCAAAGAGCAATGGCGTGTGCCTGCAAGGAGGTGGTCACAGTGGAGCACGGGTCCGAGGGAGAGCGCAGGGAGGCTGGTCAACAGAAGTGATGGCTACCCACCATTTTTATCTTGACAACAGATTTCGGGAGAACACTTCTATTTTTGAAACAATATTCAATTAACACAGAAAACAGATAAAACACTGTTCTTTAGCGACAGGAGTATGAGCAGCAATACCCATATGGAGAACCCCCTGGGACACTCCACAGTCTTCCGGGTGCCCAGTGCCTCAGAGGGCCCCAAGGAAGAGAAGCTGGGAATTACTAACACAGTATGGGGTCCATGCTTCGCTCTTCCTAGATTGTCACGTGCTCGCTTACACACTCTTTGTATACAGATACCACGGGCAGGGCAATTTTACCTCTGAATTTCCTTTAGACTTTCCTCCCATTGTGCGTATTTTATCCAGTTGCTAATCACAGTCCTGTTTTTTCTTATGTTATCTTCAAAGGTCTGAAAGACAAAAGGAGAGCAGGGAGCAGTATAATAAAGAGGAAATGAGTTTGCCTTCTCTTATACATTTCTCCTTTTATTCTAAGAGAAATGATATCCTAGATGCTGAGGAACGAGAGCCTTTCTCCAGAAGGGTAACAGTGACAGGTGTTTCTCTAAAGTTCATGGAGAATGAACTTTAGAAGTTCATTCAACAAGGAAAATGTAGGGGTAGCTATTGGTAGGTTTTCTGTTCTCCGTAACAATTAACAAGTATATTATTATACTTTAATATATTCTACTCTCATTCCTATTAAGAACAAGAATGTTGGGGCTAGAGAGATGGCTTAGAGGTTAAGAGCACTGACTGCTCTTCTAAAGGTCCTGAGTTCAAATCCCAGCAACCACATGGTGGCTCACAACCATCCGTAATAAGATCTGCTGCCCTCTTCTGGGGCCTCTGAAGACAGCTATGGTGTACTCACATATAATAATAAATAAATCTTAAAAAAAAAAAAAAGAACAAGAATGTTGAAACAACTTTTAACATTGCCTTCAAGTGCTCAGTAATTTATAGAATTTCACATATACCTTCCACAATATTTGTGGATTAAATAATCCCAACTATTTTCCTAAGGTCCGGGCACATAGGCTCTCTCGGAACTCTGCCCAGGCCCTTCTCTCCCACTGTGGGTGATGACTGCTGTGCACAGCGCATTCTCCACAGACTCACCTTCCTTTTGCGTAGTTTGTAGTCATTTAGCTCCTCCTCGTCTGTGATCTTCTGCTGAGGTGGAGGCGGGAGGAGCTCGAGTTCTCTCTCCTTAGCTTCTCTCAGGAGCTGCTCGGCGGTGATCTGCACCTCGGCCGGGGCTTTGTTTTTCACCTTTTAAGAAACAAGAGACGTTCCTATCTGGGGTAGCGTTCGCCAGACAAGATTCTAAAACCCTTGTATATTCTCCAGGACATAAACTTCCTAAGAATGAGTCCAAGAGGCCATCTTTGAATGGCATCTTCAATTCTCTGAGACACAACCTGGAGTGTTGGGGGGAAATCACACGGATTCCTCTTTTTTTTTTTTTTTTTTTTTTGGTTTGGAGACAGAGTTTCTCTGTGTAGCCCTGGCTGTCCTGGAACTCACTCTGTACTCTGTAGACCAGGCTGGCCTCAAACTCAGAAATCCACCTGCCTCTGCCTCCCAAGTGCTGGGATTAAAGGCGTGCGCCACCACTGCCCGGCTACTAATTTGCTTTTTTTTACTGCTGAGATAGGACATCACCAACAAAAGCAACCTGCAGAGGAAAGAGTTGACTGATTGGCTTACACAGCTGGATCACAGTCTGTCATGAAAAGAAGACAGGGCAGGTGGCTGGAGGCATGACTGATATACAAGCCACTCTACATCTGCTTTCACAGACTACTCTGGACCACCTGCCCAGGCGTGGCACTGCCCAAGTATGGTGGGCCCTCCGCATCAATCAGTAATCAAGAAAATGCCTCACACTTGCCTACAAGCAACCTTAATAGATGGATTTTCTTAGTCCAAATGCCTCTTTGGAGATAACTTTAGCTTGTGTCAAGCTGTCAAAAACTTAGCCAGCATACACACCCTGGCTTTTATGACTCAGGATGGAAGAGGAAAAAAAGCTACTACATTTTTAGACTTTTACAATAATTACATGTGGAAATAAGAACTTGTCTCAAGACAAAAGGTCAAACCAGACTTCCAGAAAAAGATTGTATGTATTGGCTAAGTGCAAGACTTGACATTTATTAAGCATTGGTGAAGTATCAGTCACAGTTGGAAATATAATAATTTACCGTCTAACCTAAATAACGCCAATGCACAGAGCCTATCCTCTCCCATTCCCTCCACTGTCTAAGTTTCACGCAGCCTTTAAGTGTTAGCTTCCTTCACAAAGTTTACCCTCAAGTTTACTGGCACCGTTCTGGTTCTTGCCCATGGTGTGCCTCCGGTACTTGGCTACATCTATCAGGGTTGCCATTTCACCCTTTCTCCAGTTTTAGCGGTGCACTCTCGCCCGGGGGTAAAAGCAGGGAATCCCCAGAGACCAGCAAAGCAAACAATTGACCGAACCGAACCGAACCGATGCTTTGCAACCCTGGTACGAAGGCTGGGCAGACCCGAGACGAGCTCAGAGTGACAAGACCCTGCGCCACCTCACTGACCACCTGTCTTCTTAGACCACAGCGCAGAGATCGCTGTCCCGAATCTGGTGCCCGACCCCGCGGATCCTGTTCGGGGGGCTCCTCCCGATCGCCTACCTTAGCCACTTTAGGAATGCGCTGTTTCCCAGCTGCCGTGGAGGCCGCCATGACTCCAGCCGCGGAACGTGAGTGACTATGGCTCACAACCGGACTTCAGAACCCCCCTTTAAGAGCCGCTCCGCACAACAGAGCCGGCCCACAACAAACTAGATCCCGGAACCGGAACCGGAACTTGCCAAGGCGACCTTTGACCGCTGCACGAGTTAGGGGAAAAGGCTGCGTCGTTTCCGTAGCAACCAAGTGCGCGTCCTCTGTGGGACAGTACGGCTTGTTGGAGCTGCGGGTGAGGTGGGTAGGGCGGGCTGCGCCGCAGGGACTTGGGGCTCGGGCGGCGAGGGCTCACCCAGGTCCGTCTCCGGATTGCGTGCAGCTGCAGGCAGTGGCACCTTTGAGGGTCGTAGAAACCCATCTCGGATGTAGAAACTTCGGGGAGCAGGGAAGAGCGCTGAGGAAACCACCGCCCTGCAAGCAGCTGCCTGGGCAGCGGTGCATGCTGGGATTTGTAGTCTCTGAGTCCCCGCCCCCTCATCTTATGCTTCCTCGCGATTGGGCCAAGTTAATGATACGGAAACGTGGATTTTTTTTTTTTTTTTAATAAAAAGAGGTATTTTTGAAACAAGATGTTAGAGAAAGGTGGAAATTAGTCAGTAGCAAAGCACCTACAGAAAATGACCAAATTTTTAGTCTGTAAATTTGTTTTTATTATTTCAATTCTGTTTTCCGTAATGTCCTTGTCTATAAAAGGATAAAAATACCTATTACGCTAAGATTACAGAGAAAATCTATGTAAAGTGCTCGCTAGATGTTAGTGTGTATAATATCTGAAGTACATTCAAAAACAGAATGATTGAGCATATAGTTAAGATATTTTTTTAAGCCGGGCAGTGGTTGCACATGCCTGTAATCTCAGCACTTTGGGAGACAGAGGCAGGCGAATTTCCGAGTTCGAGGCCAGCCTGGTCTACAGAGTGAGTTCCAGGACAGCCAGGGCTATACAGAGAAACCCTGTCTCGAAAAAACCAAATCCAAAAAAAAAAAAAAAAAAAAAAAAAAAAGATTTAAAAAAAAAAATTTTGGAATTTACAGCAAAACTGGGAAGGTGAGCATCTCCTCCCTCCCTCTTTCCCCACCCTCAAAGGCTTTCTACTATCCATTAACCCAGCCCCCCATGATAGTTCATTGTCAGCATTGGTGAATTTACACTGATACATTATCAGTTAAAACCTTGTATAGTCTGAGATTTAGGACAAAGGTGAGATGGTCTGTATCTGCCGTTTCAATAATCTACAAAATTCCAAGCGGTCAGTATCCAGGTCAGTATCCACAGGGATGTTCATCCTTCTCCCCTCGAGCCTTTGTCCATCTTTCCCACCCCCCTCCAGCCCCCCAGACAGGGTTTCTCTCTGTAGCCCTGGCTGTACTGGAACTTACTCTGTAGACCAGGCTGACCTTGAACTCAGAAATTGGCCTGCCTTTGCCTCCCAAGTGCTGGGATCAAAGGTATGTACCACTGCCCAGCTAATACTCTTTTTTTATTAAGCGTTTTTGTTTGTTTGTTTGTTTGTTTTAAATTCTTTGAGAGTTTTTTGTTTTAATTATAGTCCAGGTTTCCCCAGATCTACCCCACTCTCTTTTCACCGAACTTTGCGTCTTTTTGTTTTTTAACCTTTGAAGACTAATTTGTATTGCTCAGATATTCTTGGATATGTGGTCTTCTACTGGAGCCTGGTCACCTTACCAGAATGCTATACTCTTAGAGAAAACTCATGCTTTCCAGCAGCTAAAAATGGTTGATTTCTCCACTGTCAGCTGTGGGATTGTGTGCCTATCTCTCCGTGTGGGGATTTGGTCTGACTTGAGTTTGCACAGGTTTTTTTTTTTTTTGCTGCACTGCTGTGTCCAGATGTTTTCTGTAGTCATCCACGGCCTCTTGCTCTCACACACTGCCTCCTCTTGGCAGGGCAGTGATCCCTAAGCCTTGGGGGATGAGAGAGTGGAGACACTGGACTTAGGTAGCAGGGATGGGTTGACCTATCTTTTAATGTCTCTGTAGTTCTTTGTAGGTGGCTGGAGTCATATACCTCTTCAGATTGGTGTCTTTCATTTAGTAACATGCATTTAAGCTTCCATCTTTATTAGTGGCTTAATTAAATCCTTATGAGGTTTTTGTTATTGGTGGTGATGATGGTGTTTTGTTTGTTGTTTGTTTGTTTTGGTGTTGTTTATTTTCTGGGACTCCCAGAGATCTACCAGCTTTTGCCTTCCAAGTACTGGAATCAAAGGCTGCTGGCATCACCCCACCTGGCAATAGATAATTGTTTAAGGGAATTTCCATACTTTCCCAACTCCTAGTATTTGGGAAAAAAATACGTATGTCATGATATAACTCCTACTCTTTCTAAACTTTTTTTTTTTTTTTTTTTTTTTTTTTTTTGGTTTTTCAAGATGGGTTTCTCTGTATAGCCCTGGCTGTTCTGGAACTCACTCTGTAGACCAGGCTGGCCTCGAACTCAGAAATCCACCTGCTTCTGCCTCCCAAGTGCACCACCACTGCCCAGCTAACCTTTTTTTTTTTTTTTTAATTTTCTCAAACTACAAATGAGTGTAGACAATATCAAAGCATTTGCCACTAAAGTTGTCTCTAAACCATGTCATCCAAATATTCAAAATCATCTCATTTCCCAAACATTAAATACATTGAGATTACTTTTGCTGTGCTCCTGAAGCGAAACCACCTGACAGGCTAATAGCTGCTAAAATAAGAGAGAGTGGGGAAGAGTGAGCTAATATCCCAGGCTTGGGAGATGTTGCCTAGATACCAAGGTTTTCTTGTCTTTGCAACAGGAAGTGCTTCCATTCTGAGTCCCTGGTTCCACTAGGCAACAGCTGGGCGGAGCTAAGGACGGCCCAAGTTCTCTAGTTAACCACAGCAGTCACCATAACACCAAGGCTGCACAACACAGACCACACCACACACGGGGACCTGCCTCTCTCCCACCGTGCTCTATGAGAAGCGAAAGCCCTGCTTGTGCTCAGCTCGCATGGCTGGCCAAACGCCTGGGCTGTGGACACATCTGGACAACTTCACTGGTCACTTATCTTTGTAAAATGGAAACTTGTTTTAAAAAAATGAATACATTGACATTTTGGATACCTCTTCATTTCTGTAAGCTTGGGCAACATCAGGCTGTCCCCAGGAGCTATATTTGTCTTGAAGGTGCTGATAAAACTTCTCTGCTGGCCTGTGCAGTTGGTGGCAGGAGGGCTGCTGGAGGACTCCAGCCTGTCACCCTGCTGTCTTCCCAGGGTCTAGTTAACTCCGTCTTAGACTATTCACTGAAGATTTGCAGTTAAGGGGAAACCAGTGCTGGCTTGATCTGAATCCCTGGGGAACAATGAAGAGAGGGAACAGAGCTCACGGTGGGAAATAGCATAGGCAGTGCTGGCTTGAGGTGCCAATGTTTTTTGTTTGTTTGTTTGGTTGGTTTGTTTGGTTGTTTGGTTGTTTTTTACTTCTGCACATGTGTATGGCCTGAGCGAAGCCACTTTCTCCCCTGAGGTTTGGTTTCCTTAACGGGATGAGCACAGTGCGTTTCATCTTCAGGGCCCTGCAGCATTCAATCTCTTTAGACTAAGCTTGAAAACAAAAAGTAACAGGAAACATTGTGTGATAAAAATCACACATACTATGTAATTCCATTAATATAATGATTTAAAATTGGCAGAGATCAACTGCATGCTAGAAATCAGAACTGTGGTCATCAGTGCAGGAGACGGACTAAGAGTTGCCCACAGGATGACCCTCTATACTGTTCTCTGAGGCACTGTGACCATGCCAAGCTGACTCCCCTGATTTCAGTTGACTTATTAGTATGTAATAATTCACCCCTCAGAAGGGGAGGGAGGAGCAGAAGGGGAAAGAGATACGGAAAGAAGAGGCAGACAAGCTTTGAGATATTAAGTGAAAATTGAAACCATTTTGTGGGCTACTGTTGCTGCTGGCAGCATTTCTCAAACTTTCTGGAACCCCGACACCCTGCTGTTGCAGCCATTAGATGGTTCTGCTGAGAAAGACTGTGGAAAAGATGTGGGTATTAAGGAGAAAGTAAGTCTCTGTGGTGGACTTCTTCAAGCCTTTCAAGGATTTGCTAGTTTCCCCCATTTTGGACAAAAGTAATGAGATTGTAAGAAAAAGTGGTTGATTTGAACTCATGATTCCATCCCCACTCAGCTAGCCCTGTTGCTGTGGGTCTCTGGCAGCATCATGATGGGAATTTATGACATTGGAAGTCTGTTCACCTCATGGTGGTTACAAAACAACAAGAAAGATAGCAAGGGACCAGGGTTCTTCCCCTACAAGAGCATGCCTTCAGTGATCTCACTTTTTCTTAAATGTCCCACTGTCTCCCGATAGTGACTCAAGTTGTTGACTGAACCCTTAATACATGAGCCTTTCGGGAGATGTTTCTAAAATATTATAACTCATGGTTTCGAATGGGTTTGGCACCCAGGGTTCCAAAACGTGGAATCCCTCAGGAAAACTGTTTAAAGAAGCCTGTGCTTTCTTGTTTAAACTTTAAATTTTTGTCTCCTTAAAACCTCTCAAGATTGCTATCTTTTAGGGTTCCAGGTTCCATATCTCATTGAGAATGTGGGCATGTAAGCCAATATTTTCCTTAGAACACAACTGTATTGCTGCCACAGTAGGTTAAGTCCGTCAATAAGCCTTTTCAATATCTAAAGCAGTTTTAAAATAGTTGTAGACAGTTCTAGACAGGCCAGTTCTCAGTTCATTTTTTAGGAGAGCAACATTTTAGCAGTTATCATAGCCAACCACCTGAGAAAATGTGGCCCCTGAGGGCTCCTGAGTACCCCTACACAGGGGTACTCTGGCCACATGAAATTAAGTAACTGTCCAGGGTTGTAGGGATTGTAATTGAGCTTATGAGAGATTAATGAGATTAATAATGGACTTTTCTCTCCCTCTCCCTCTCCCTTTCTCTCTCTCTCCCTCTCTCTCTGTCTCAGACAGGAGAGAAAAATGTCCATCCTCACTTCTCCCAGAGGGAAGGTTGAGGTGGTGCATTGCCGAAGAACAGAATCACAGGACATCTTCTGTATCAAAAGCCTCGTTAGAAAATTTACTCAGAAGCTGTTCGGGAAGCTCAACATAATCTATTTGCTGTAAGTACCTAGCGGAGTAAGTTCAAGAAACCTTTCGGGTTTTACTGCAGGGCTCGGGAAGTGCAGCTTAGAGACAGAGCTTTGTCAGCCAGCATAAGGCTCAATTCCCAGCGAGAAAACCACCGACACCACCACCATTTCAAAACCTTATCACGCACCAAAAAAGGATCCCACTCCCTTCATCTCACAGCAGTTCACTGCATAGGGACAAATAAATGCCTAGCAAGAAATCTAGGTGACAGCCAACCTCCATGTCCTCTAGTGGTGTGTAAATTGAAGCTTCTCATGGGCTTTAGAGTCAAGCAAACTTGAATCGAAACCTCAACTGGCCCATTCACGAGTACAGTCAGCTGGGGTGCATTATTAACATGACCACGTTTTTGAGAACTTACATCAGGCTCTGTGCCAACCAGGATCGTGTTATTGAGTTACTCCAACTGACCGGTCTCTGAGGTTCCTGCCATTGTGTCCACCTTCTGTATGAGAATGGGAGGCTTGCTAAGGTCAGGCTTACAGAAGTGGCAGAGGCCAGGTTTGCTCTTCTAAATTTAAAAATGTGAACAAATGTTTTTCTTCAAAGATCTTGTTCTGCCTGTTGTATGTGTGTGTGTGTATTTGTATGTGTGTGTGTATGTGTATATATCACTTATATCAACATGTATGTGTGTATGTATGTATGTATCTGTCTATCTATCTATCTGTCTGTCTATCTATCTATCTATCTATCTATCTATCTATCTATCTATCTATCTATCTATCTATCTAAGCTCTCTGTGGGCCCAGGAATAAAATCTTTCAATCAGATTTCTTAAAAACATTACACAGCCTATTGCTTTATATGGCATAAGGCTATGCCTCACCTCTGTGATATACAACCTAATGTTCATGCCCCCGTGTTGCGCCTTTTCACATGGGTACCTTTTCTGAGTGACCCATAGAAAGTAGCAGAAGGTGAGACTCTGTGGCTTCCAAGGCACACAGAATCCTGTAACTTCTCCTGAGAGTCTTGTAATTCTCCCTCTCAGAATTCAGACGCCATGCTGACCAAGGTTCAAATCCCATAGCCACAGGCAAGTGTTCATAACAGCCTCAGCTCAGCCCACAGCCACCATCTCCTGCCAGCCTTGCATGTCAATCATTTCAATCACTGAGTCTTCAGTTTCCAGCCACAGCCACATTTGACTCTGATCACAAACTCACAAAATCACAGACCATTCATAAGTTGGTAAATGTTTGTTTGTTTGTTTGTTTTGGTTTTTTTGGATTTGTTTTTTTCGAGACAGGGTTTCTCTATGTAGCCCCAGCTGTCCTGGAACTCACTCTGTAGACCAGGCTGGCCTCGAACTCAGAAATCCGCCTGCCTCTGCCTCCCAGAGTGCTGGGATTACAGGTGTGTGCCACCACTGCTCGGCTTGTTTTGTTTTGTTTTGTTTTTTCACATGCAGAAGGTAAATGCTTTGTTTGAAATGTATGTAATTCATTCATTTGGTTACAATCATCATGAAACTATAGACCTAGAGATCGTCATGTGGGCTCTGTTGAGGAGAAAATGGAATAGAATTTAAAGCCCAGGACTATAAGAGGTGAAGTGTGCTAGTTACTTCTGTCTCTGTGACAAAACACCAGTCAGAAGTGACGTAAGAGAAGGGAGATTTATCTGAGCTCACAGCTCTAGAGGGTACGGATGTCCATCATGGCGGAAGGGGCTCGGATAGGATTGTGGGAGCTTGTAGCACGGCTTGCTCTCCTCTCAGCAGGGCAGGGGGCAGACGGCTCAGGCCAGGACCAAAGGCAGTAGAACCTCGGAAGCGTCCTACTTCTGCTAGTGAAGCCAGACGTCTCAGAGGTCCCAGTCTCCCAGAATAATACTACCAGCTAGCAGTGAGTGTTGAGTAGAAGAGCCTCAGGGGACTTCGTTCATTCATACAACAAGGACGAGAGAAGAAAAAGACGTAAAATGGAGGATGTATTAAAATCATGTAAGATGAGATGAAACTCTCACACATGTCTATACTCAGAACACATGTGTATGAACAGAAGTCTTTAGTGCAAAGATTAAGATGGTCATGCTGATGAAAAAATAAAGCAAAAATATGAAAGCATATAAAGATTTAAAGTAATAGTACTGGGGGAAAGAGATTTGCCACCGGGGATCTCTTCCAAGAGGGCATCAGATCCAATTACAGGTAGTTGTGAGCCACTTGTGGTTGCTGGGGATTGACCTCAGGACGGCTGAAAGAGCAGACAAAGTGCTCTTAACCACTGAGCCATCTCTCCAGACCCACTAGAATTGCTATCTTTTTGTTTTGTTTTGTTTTTTGTTTTTTCTAGAAAGGGTTTCTCTGTATAGCCCTGGCTTTCCTAGAACTCACTCTGTAGATCAGGCTAGCCTTGAACTTAGAAATCCACCTACCTGCCTCTGCCTCCCAAGTACTGGGATTAAAGGCATGGGCCACCACTGCCCGCCTTTAGAATTGCTATCTTAATAGTAGACAGTATTCTACTTCAATATACTTTAAGGCCATAAAATATCAGTATGAATAAAAAAGCCAGTGCATAATTACAAAATGTGCCTTCTTGCTGGAGCTATGGCCACTTTAAACTTCCACGTTTCCAATGAAAATCCTTTTTTCTTTTTTCTTTTTTGGTTTTCCTTTTTGAGACATCATCTCTCTCACTGTGTAGCCCTTGGCTTGCCTGGAACTCACTGTGTAGAGCAGGCTGGCCTTGAATGTACAGATATCTACCTCCCCTTTCCTCCTGAGTGCTGGCTACACCAATATGCCTGGCTTTACCTATTTTTCACGGTACCATCCCAAATTTTCTTTAGCAAAAAACAAAAAAGCTAAACCAAACCAAACAAACAAACAAAACCAAAAACACTAGAACCAGAAAAAATGTAATTATCCTACTGGGGAAGTCCCTTGATGAAACTACTCAGAGAGACCTTATCACAAGGGAGAGAAAAGCTGCATATGGAGATTCACGGCTGTAATACTGGTGCTGGGGTCCACCTGCCTCTGCCTCCCACTGCTGGGACTTAAGGCATCCACTGCTGCCTCCTGGCTTTTGCTTTTCTTTCTGTTTTATTTTTATTTTTTTGTTTATTTTTTATTTTTTGTTTTTTTGTGTGTGTTTTGTTTTTGTTTTTGTTTCTGTTTTGAGACCAGCCTGGTCTGCAGAGTAAGTTTCAGGATGGCCAAGAGTACACAGGGAAATCAAACAAAAAAAACTAAGAAACCAAACCAAACCAAAACCACGACCACCAAAACCCAACAAGAACAACAACAAAAAACCCCAAACAAACCCAGCCTCCCCACAACCACCAAAAGAAAACTGGTACTGGGAAAGAGACAAGAGGAGCTTGCAAAGATGGCAAAGACCATGTCTCAAAAAAAATAAGATGAAGTATGACTGAGGATTAATATTAACCTCCGGTACATGCAAGCATGCACACACACACACACACACACACACACACGCACACGCACACGCGCGCACACACACACACACACACACACACACAGAGAGGAGGGGGGAGAGACAGAATGCAAACTATTTGCTTCATTGACAGATTAAAGGAAGAAAAAGTATAAAATTCTGTCAATACCTACTACAGTATAATATAATGTAATATAATAGTTATATGTATTTAACATAAATATGTATAATCTCATATAATAATATCTGATCAATTTTAAGTTATTCTTAGTTATAACTCAATATATGAATTCCCTTAACATGCTGAGCTTTAAAACCATTTAATGCCATGATCATATATTAGATGAATTTTTTTACTCTAATGAGCAATGTGAAGTTAACTGTTATCATGTCTTTTATTTGACATTGAACTGAATTTCTTAACTACTGCAGTAAGAAATAAAACATGCCGTATGATGGTGTATACCTGCCATCCCAGCACTTAGGAGACTAAGGCAGGAGAATTGTGAGTTCAGGGTCAACCTGGGCTACATAGGAATACCTTTTCTTTCTTTCTTTCTTTCTTTCTTTCTTTCTTTCTTTCTTTCTTTCTTTCTTTCTTTCTTTCTTTCTTTCAGATTTATTTATTTATTATATGTAAATACATTGTAGCTGTCTTAAAACATTCCAGAAGAGGGCACCAGATCTCATTATGGATGGTTGTGAGCCATCTTGTGGTTACTGGAATTTAAACTCAGGACCTTTGGAAGAGCAGTCGATGCTCTTAAAAACTGAGCCCCCAGGTATCCCTCAACAGAAGAGTGGATGCAAAAAATGTGGTATATCTACACAATGGAGTACTATTCAGCCATTAGAAACAATGAATTCATGAAATTCTTAGGCAAATGGATGGAGCTAGAGAACATCATACTAAGTGAGATAACCCAGACTCAAAAGGTGAATCATGGTATGCACTCACTAATAAGTGGATATTAACCTAGAAAACTGGGATACCCAAAACATAATCCACACATCAAATGAGGTACAAGAAGAAAGGAGGAGTGGCCCCTGGTTCTGGAAAGACTCAGTGAAACAGTATTCGGCAAAACCAGAACGGGGAAGTGGGAAGGGGTGGGTGGGAGGACAGGGGAAGAGAAGGGGGCTTACGGGACTTTCGGGGAGTGGGGGGGCTAGAAAAGGGGAAATCATTTGAAATGTAAATAAATTATATCGAATAAAAAAATTAAAAAAAAAAAACAAAAAAACTGAGCCATCTCTCTAGCCCAGAAAGACCCTTTCTTTTTTTTTTTATTTTTTTTATGTTTTTTTTATTCGATATAATTTATTTACATTTCAAATGATTTCCCTTTTCTAGCCACCCCCCACTCCCCGAAAGTCCCGTGAGCCCCCTTCTCTTCCCCTGTCCTCCCACCCACCCCTTCCCACTTCCCCGTTCTGGTTTTGCCGAATATTGTTTCACTGAGGAAAGACCCTTTCTTAAAAACAGCAAAACTGGGGCTGGAAAGATGGCTCAGTGGTTAAGAGCTCTTCTGAGTAAAAGATTACTTGTTGGCAAATGATTTATTCTTTGTTTTTTGTTTCATTATTTATTTTTTGAGACTTATGGACATGTATATGTGTTGGTTTTGCCTAACCAACTCTTCCTTCCCACTCTTCCTAGAACATCCCTCCCCACCTTCATGTCCCCCCTGCCCTTTCCATTTTTAACCTACTGAATCTGGTTTTTCCTGCCTGCTGGAATGTTGGCATCAGCTTCATATAACCTTGTCATCCCTGCGGTGAGCTCAGGAGTACAATGGCCTTGTCCTGGCCAAAGACAGTATTTCAGAGAGCCTCTTCCCAAAACCTATTTTGATTTTCTGTGTATGAGTATTTGGCTTGGAACTGAGATCACGGGTGGTTGTGCATTGTCGAGTGGGTGCTGGGAATTGAACTTTGCTCCTCTGTAAGCGCAGGGAGTGGTCTTGACTGCTGAGCCATCTTTCCAGCCCTGTATTTTTTCCCACTCCCTCTTCCATGGTGTTTCTTGAACCTGAGGTGATTTATTCATTATGCAGAGAATCAGAAGGAATATGTAAAAAATAATCATTAGACTTCACATCGAAGTTTAAAGTTGCCAGCTGCTAAGTCATTAAATTAAAGTAAAGTAAACTGCATTTTCATGAACAGAACTAGCCGCGTGGATCATTTAGAAATGTTAGACATTTACATTATGCCAAAGAACATAAATTTTCTAGACTAAAACTGACATGATCATCCTATGTTCATGGGGGATATTGTCACTTTCTGAAGGCTATTAAGGAAAAATTATATAAATCAAGGCGGTTGCTACCTTTTAAATATGAAGATTTAAAGTCACAAATGGGCAAAGCCAACCACCTCCCCAGTCTCCCCCAGGATTGTTTGTTGAACTTAATAACAAAAATCTAAATTCATGTGGGAAAGCAAAAGACCCACACAAATCTGGAAGAAGGAAACTCAATAGAGTCATGTTCCAATAAACGTTCCTAGGTACAGCTCTGGGGATAGTATAGGGATGACCAAAGTATCGTCAGACCTTGATTGGCCAATTTGAATCCTATAAAGAGACCCATGTATGCTGGGTGTGGTGGTGCAGACCTTTAATTCCAGTACTTGGGAGGCAAAGGCAGGAGGATCTCTGTGAGTTTGAGGTCAACTTGGACTACATTGTGAGTTCTCAGGACAGTTAAGACTATGTAGAGAGACTCTATCCTAAGGTAGGGAGGGGGAGAGAGAGAGATGCCTGTGTGTGTATGAAAGATTGATGATGAACACACGGCAGAAAGGGCTTCTGAGAAAGGCTGTGTCATTTTATACGTGGTTCTGTGACCATTTTCTAAAACAAGAAGTAAGAAAATAGATGTACATAGCAACTTCCCACTTCATAAAGTCTCAAATTAGTTCTGGAAGAAGTTGTGGCTCCAGCATGGTTAGTGTCTGACTAACATGGATGACAGACCTGCAACTAAGTATCTGTCTTCCCTGGGGAACTTGACTCCTTGGGCCATAAGCAGATACTTTAGACTTAGTGTAGGCTTTACCTGCCTTCATCTCCTTCCTCCTTAGCCACTCCAACAACTCCAACTTCCCATCAGAACGTAGGTCCGTCTTCACTCTGCTCCCTCCTTACATCTGCAGACTCACTCTATCCGGCTGGAGCAGGTTGGGCAGAGAATGCAGGGCCTCTTCCTTGGTCCTCAAAGGCAAGTTCACTAATTGGGTCTTCAGACATGGGCTGCGGAAGGCGTGTGTCTTATAAGTGAGGCCCACCTACAGATCTTTTTCTTCTCCCCAAAGCTTCCACAAGCCTGTTTTCTCAAATCCTGTACTAATTAAGTCATGTGCTAAGCCTTCGCCGAAGGCTTGACATTCAGCATCCAGTTAGTCCTGAAGGTAAGCTGGATCTTGGAACAGTTTTGAAGGTAATTTTTACTTCCTTGGTGGGTAGAAAGTAAAGTACAGCTATGTCACATGGAAAGATGTGGTGAGACTGCAAGACTGTACGTCAGTCAGACGAGGTGTCCCAGTGCCTGTGATCCCAGTGCTTGGGAGACCGAGACAAAAGTGCTGTGGAGTTCAAGGCCAGAGACAATCATGTTAAAATATGATCCTTACAAAGGTTGTGCCCAGCCTTAGAAGCCAGCGCACTTCAGGAGAAAAGGTAAATTTACATTTTCATTTCCTGCTGCATCAAGAACATCTGCTCCCAAACCCACCCCTCTTTCATTTTGCAGGCTGATTCCTGGCCCTTTGCCAGGCTGACCTGAAGGCCTAATGACTGGAGTCTTTTCTGAGACATTTCAAAACAGCGATTTCTTTTCTCATCTATTTAGGGTTGTTCTCTCTCTCTCTCTCTCTCTCTCTCTCTCTCTCTCTCTCTCTCTCTCTCTCTCTCTCTCTCATTCACAAAGAAATGGGTAAAACTGGTCAGGATAAAAATGAGCAGACTGGGTAAGACAGATGAGTCAGGGCAGGAACTGCTGAGAGCAGGCGCCACACAGTGGCCAGGATGACCAGGGCCCCATCCTAGCCTCCCATCTGTGCATGATGAATCCAGTGAACACTGAGGTCTCTTGCTCACTCATTAAAACAAGGCAGGAAGGACACGGCCTCACCAAAGTCCCCGCCAAGTACTCTTGAAATAAGTTTTGCCTGGCTTTGGAAAGTTCCTTAAACCAGTGGAACAAATGAGACAGTTGTTACTCCAAAGAAAAGAGTTCTGGTTTCCATTGCTGGGAATTCAATACCTTTGAGCTTTAATGACATTTGTGTGAAGTACATGCTGTATATGCATCTATCACGTATAGACACAGACATGCTATGGGCATGTATTGAAGGTCCCAAAAGCCTGTATCTGAATTATTACAAAGAACAGTGTAAATCCCATCTTTAAAAAGCATAGCATCTCTTTCTGCCATTTCCCTTCCACCCCAGAATGGGTTTTATCTATCCTTCTTACCCCTACTTTTGATCCCAGAATGGTTTGTATCTGTCCCTAGAAGGGCACAATGACTTAGGGGCAATAACAAATGGAAATTATGTACACAAAAGGATAATGCTACAGAAGTCTCTTTTTATTATGGCAGCTATTTGGAAATTATAGTGCATTTTCCCCATTGAAACAAAGTTGTTCCTGGCTGGCTTCCCAGGCCAACCCACAAAAGCTTATTTAATCCATAATGTCTGTGCAGTATGGTACCGTGTTAATTGTGCTATAGAACCCAACCACCACCCTACGGTTCCCATGGATAAATGCATTTCAAGTTAAAATTGAGATTCCAGGAACACATTGTCCCTTGCTCCCCCAGGGCAATGGCAGCTCCCTGTCCTCAGTTCCTGACCGCCTCTTCCTTCCCACCACTGCTGTGATGGTCATATCTGATGTGTGCTGGCTTTTTGTTTGATGGGTGTTTTGTTTTGTTTTTTTTCACATGAACTAGAGGGCTGGTTCTCAGATAGGTTATGGCCTAGGGCAGACAAGCTGAGAAAGAGAGAGAGAGAGAGAGAGAGAGAGAGAGAGAGAGAGAGAGAGAGGAGAAAGAGAGAGGAGAGAGGAAAGAGAGAGAGAGAAGAGGAGAGAGAACAGAGAAGAGAGGAGAGGAGACTCTTTGTTGAATTGAGAAGTTTGTTGAATTGAAAAGTTATGGGCTTATAGCTAGGCGTGGTGGCACACGCCTGTAATCCCAGCCGGCAGAGGCAGGCGGATTTCTGAGTTCAAGGCCAGCCTGGTCTACAGAGTGAGTTCCAGGACAGCCAGGGATATACAGAGAAACTTTGTCTGTAAAAACAAACAAACAAACACACAAAAAGTTATGGGCTTGCCTTTTCTTGTCAGTGGACCCCTTGCATGGATTCTATATTCCTAAAATCTATAGGACCTTTCTTTCATTAGACTTGGCTTGGGGAGGGCTTTTGGACCATGTGAATGGATCCTGGTTCATTCCCCCATGGCTGAGGGGGAAGATCTGTGTCACTGTCACCAGAAGTGGTAGGTGCTGAGATCAGCATCCCAAGGACAGTGCTTCCTAAAGCTGTGCATATGCATAATGGACTGTGAAGAGATCTCACCACATACATGCAATCGCATACATGCAATTCTCATTCAAAGATGTCATTTTTTGTAGTTATTTCCCATTGATAGCAGAGGAGAATGCTTTCCCATTTGTGATAGAAATTTCCTGGTAAGATATTTGTCTTTAAGCCCAATGTGAGTTGATTTAGAGAAAATTATGAAGCTGAAGTATGAGGTAGGTGTGTGTGTGTGTGTGTGTGTTGTGTGTAAAACTGCTGCTTGATGAATGTTTTAGTCAAATGATTTGAGGTCAAGTAATAAAAATAGTGCTACACACAGGATGAAGTCCACACTTACGTTTATTTTCTTCTTTTAAGATTTATTTATTTTATGTGTGTGAGTGTTTTCCCTGCATGTCTATGTGTGTACCACATGCATGTCTGGTCCCTTGGATGTCAAAGGAGGGCACTGGATCCTGTGGAAAAGCAGAGGGGTGGTTGTAAAGCACAGTAACATCTGACTTTGAAGTAGTCTTTAAGATGATACTTAATAAGCTGGGCGGTGGTGGCCACACCTTTAATCCTAGCACTTGGGAGGCAGAGACAAGTGGATTTCTTACTTTGAGGCCAGCCTGGTCTACAGAGTAAGTTCCAGGACAGCCAGGGCTACACAGAGAAACCCTGTCTTGAAAAAGTCAAAAAAAAAAAAAAAAAGATGATACTTAATTTCATTCAGCTAAGCAAGTGAAAAATTGCCTGTCAGTTTATATGCAGATGTTCTTCCTGTGATAAGTTGTATACTGAGTCATGACGTTTACTGTCTTGGTGTGTCATGGGGCTGGCAGGCAGGATGTTGAGACAGTTCCTTGGGACAGTCCACCATCGTAAGTGCTGGAAGGCACCACTTGTCACACTGACTGATGAAGGTGCCAGGAAACCTTAGCTTACAGGAGAGCCCACTGGGTCTCTGGTTCTGTATCAACTCTCAGTCGATGTTGCATGTCCCAGAGGTTGACACATCTGGGAAGAAGAACCCAAGGTTCAGGAACCGCTTCCATCTTCTTGGCCCTGGGGGAGTGTCTGTGAGCACTTTCTTGAGTTCTAATTGACGGAGAAGGGTCCACCACACTGAGCGGGTCCTGGGATGAGAAAGGTTGCTTGGTGCTGGAGAGATTGTTCATCACTTAAGGGCGTTTGTTGCTCTTCCAGAGGACCCAGGTTCAGTTCCCAGCCATCTCCAGGGTATCCAACACCTCTGAGTTTCATACATTATTTAAAAAAAAAAAAAAACTAAATAAATAAATTTAAAAGTAAAAGCTTAAACAAAAGAAAGTTAGCGGAGGAGCTAGAGTATTTAGCTAGCATTGGTGAAACCCTGGGTTCAGAAGTTCAATCCCGAGGGTGGGGTGTGGGGAAGAGAGAACTCGAGGGTGCACCCTCAGGCATAGGTGTTGCTGAGCACGAGTGGGAAACATGCCAGGAAGCAGCACTCCTCTGTGGTTTCTCCCATAAGTTCCCGCCTTGAGCTCCTGCCCTGACTTTCCTTAGTGATGATGGTGTTTGACCTCAAAGTGTAAGATGAAATAAACCCTTCTCTCCCTGAGTCGCTTTTGGTCCTGGTGTTTATTACAGCAATGGAGAGTGAACTGGTAACTACAGATGCTTAGGTGCTATTTGACTCCGACTTGGGACATGGGCTCTGGGCTTAGAAAAACTGCACAAGAATGCCAGTAAAGCTAGAAGTAAACATAGCTCTGCCACTGTGCGCAGGAGACCACCAGCCCGTCCCAGTTTGCCCAGGACTTCGCTGGCTTTTGGCATGGTGTCTCATATCCTGAGTATCAGCTAAGACTCAGCAAAGGACAGTTGGCCACTGTAACGGTGATAGGAGAAAGTGTGTTGTGGAAAGGTCTTCTGCCCAGTGTGCCAGGGAAGGCTTTCAGATATTTACTATGATAAACATAACACTTCTGATGAAACATGATTTTACATAATAGCCTGATGACTTCATATACCCCGAACAAGCCACCCAAACTTTCAGCAACATTGTTCTCCCCCTCCAGGTGTAATGGGCAGCAGGTCCCGAGCTCCACTAGCTTAGAGGAACAAGGCGTTTGCCTGCCTTCACCTCACTTTTGGTTGTCTCTGTTTATGCATGCATTTTCACAGAGAAAAGGCAAATCTCGCTGTTACCGTCTGCAACGACAAGGAGGAGATCATGGCCCACTCCATCTTCTTGGACTATCCCAACTGGAATGTCGCCAAGCAGGACAACTGGATCTCAGTGTTCAGGGAACTTGACAAAGAAATCCCATGCACAGTAAGAAAGCACAAAGCACGCACGTTGGTTGGAACAATCCGACGGTGGGAGGGGGTACCTGGTTTCAGACGAGTGTCATTCAGTGTCTGGGTCGAGAAACCCAACTGATGCAGGAACCATCATAATAGTTAAAAACCAGGTGATAGGATGCTGGATCCCAGGAGGCCAGAGTGTACAGGACGGGTACATGGTGGCCCCATCAGCCAGCTGCCCCCACGGCCTACCTCACGCTTTTAAATTAACAAAAGCTGCAAGCAAGGAATTTATGTGTCAGATATGCACATCTCACTGATGTCTCTGTGTCCTTGTCTGATGTTTGTGATATCCTAGGTAGGCCCCTGTCACCTATGCAGTTGCCCTAGAAATGACAACAGAGCCTTAGACTTAGTCATATTTTGTAACATTTAAAATGCCTTGGTAGAGTCTGGTGCTTTTGATTTCAGGGGGCTATTAAGTTAGCTAGTCTGAACTGGGATGTGCTTTAATATATAAAACATACTTGATTTGCAGTACTCAGTAGAAAAAAATGTGCGAAGTATGCCATTAGTGATTTTCTTTTATATTAATAAGCCAGGTATGGTCACACAATGCCTGTAATCAAAATAATTGAAAGGCTGAGTCAAGAGGATTGCTGTGAGCTCAAGTTAGTGTTATGTAATAAGTGGCCATCCAGGTCTCTGTCGCAAGACCTTGTCTCAAAGCAAATAAATAATCAAATACAATAATTTGCATATTATGTGTTAATTACACATGAACTTATTAGGTTAAATAAAACATTTAAAACCAACATGCTTTTTCCTTCTTATTCTTGGGTATGTGTGTGCTGATGACTACGGTGTATATGGATATGCACATTTATATGTGTAAGTGGTGCTGAATAGATGGTGCGGGATGGCTGTGGAGCCAGGGCAGCCTTAGGTGTCCGTCCATGCCTCCCTCCACCGTATTTGTGCCAGGGTGTCAGTTTGTTGTTTTTTTGCTGCCCATGCCAAGGCAGCTTGGCCTCAAGCTCCTGGGCCTTTGCCTTTCTCCTCCTCCCATGTTCATGTAGGAATGCCAGGGTTTTATACAGGTGGATTACATGTCTGTCTTTTCTGTGGGGGATTTGAACTCAGATCTTCATGCTTGCTATGCAAGCACTATTACCCACGGGCCCATCTCCTCAGCCCCAACTCTATTCCTTTTCAACATATTTGCCAGAAAATGTGGAATTACATTTTGGTTTGCATCTATAACATTACCTTTTCTCTGAGCAGCACTGATTGAGCCTTGATTAAGTCCTTAGCTTATTGTCTATCGCATTAGCATTTGCAAAGGAAGTAGTGGTTTTTGTCTGGAAGACATTTAGAGAGCAAATCCTGAATTTTCTAGATAAATCAAGGAAGCAGCAAGCCTCATACTCCAAGGCCAGGCCTGTCCGATGCTAAGCAGAGTCTCAGAAAGGTTATGGGATTAAAGGATTAACACCTCGAGAGTGCTTAGAACCCTATTGGGTGTTGTTATCTGGATTTGGAGTTTGTGCTGTGTGCTTTTGAGGAATTTTCAAGGTCGAAGGTCAAACTCACAATTCTGCTCTTGCCAAGTCCTGCTGAGTGCTTCTGAGTCACACGCAGTCTGACCGAAGTGTAGACAGCACCTAGCTATGTAGTTGGTAACCCAAGGCTACCTAGAAAACTGCAGTGGGCTCTTTTCATCTGCAGGTTCCACACCTATGGATTCAACTGACCAGTGATGGAAAGTGTTGTTGGTTTGTTTTTTTTTTAATTGTACATGAATTGAACACATGCAGAGCTTAGTCTTGTTATTTCCAAACAACACAGTAGAACACCCCCTCGAGCCACACTTAAATGTGGTTAAACATGATAAGAGATGCACATCAGAGACATAGGATATTTATACACAGATACTATGCCATTTGAAAGAGGGACCAGAGTTGAGCATCCCTCCATTTTGGTACCTGCAGAGGTCCAGGAACCAATGTCCAGAACTGACACTGAGAGAGGCAGCCTTATTAGGAAAGAGAGAAACAGAGTTCCCACTTTCCCAGTGCAAATGCCAGAACTACTCTCAGTGGTCAGCTCCATCTGTGTTATTTCTAGAATGCTCACGAACACAGGGACCAAGAGATGGCTATATGGGAGTACTGTGATTGCTTAGGTCAGTTAACCTCCAAAGGTTAAAAGGACGGAGCTGTTTTAAAGCTTGGCTGCTAAAAGCCGTGTGAGGGTCTTGCTTCTCTGAGTTTTTAACTCCCAGGTTTTCTAGATCCCAGGAGTAATAATTTGATTTGGACTCTGGGAATGTTGAACAACAACAACAAAAGGCTTCGGACTCCTAATGTGGCATCTGCCTTCCATCCTTCAATTTCATAAGAGAATCTCTCCCCCGTGTCTCATGAATAGAGCAGCAGCTGCTGGCGCGGGAGCCCCAGGGAAAGGGTGATTGTTTTCCAGTTGGCATAGACACCCCCAAAGGCAAGACTATGGAGTCCAGATTTCACTCCCCTGCAGGCTCTTCCTCACCCACAATTCATCCATGAGGGCAGGAGTAAGAGCCGGGAACTCTAGATTCAGAGTCCTTAGTCCCTTAAATAATTCTGTGCTAGTCAGACAGAAGGCAGTGAGTGAAGTGTCCACGGGGCTCAGACTGCTGTCTGGCGGTCTTGTCATTTTGCTGTAAGCTGTCACCCACACGTGCTGTCCAGCTCTGCCCTCGGGACTGCTCTGAGCCCTGCTCTGTCTGGGTCCAGCCTTTCACTCCCGTCTTCTTCTTACCCCTACAGCCTCTGAACACACTGTTTATGCACTTCTTCGTGGCTGTGGACGAGTACGCCACTGGCTGCCTCAAGGAGATCATCCGGTGAGTGGAGGGCGCCCTACAGAATAGTTTTCAAACGACATAAAGCATTTCATCATAATATTAATCCTCTTACTTTACTAGCAGCAGTAAAGAAAACAATTGATTTCTTTAAATTTGTTGTCTAACAAGCCCTCATTGTAAACTGCTGCCCTCTGAGGCCAACAGGTAGTACAGTGATTTAAAGACCGGTCAGGAAGGAGGCAAGCCTCACCAACTTACTCGTTTTCAAAATAAGAGTTCCTTGGTCCTCTCTTTAGAAATCCGTATGAACTCGACGGGCTGCAGTAGCATCCGGAATACCAGGGTGTGCGCCATCAAGTCATGGCGATGCATCTCTGACAGCCTGCAGACCTCCGGGGTGGGGGTGGGGGTGAAAGGCTCAGCTTTCAAGTCACTATGTAATGTCACACCAGACCATCCAGATGCCAGGTCAAAGGTTAATGTCAGCAGAAATCTGGTGTGCCACTCACTCGGACATCATGCCCTTTTATTCCTGTGGCCTCCACCAGACTGACAGGAGAGGGCCCTTTGGAATTGAAGGAAAAGTAGAGAGGGAAGAAGGTCGCCAGGGAGACGCCCTGGCCAGGGCAGGCCGGGAGCAACTGAGCCCACGTGACTTCCCAGACACCTCATTTCCTCAGGGGCAGGGAGTGTGACTGCTCTGTCATTAACACCGTCCCACCCTGTCTTTCCTCTCCAGGACTGTGTTCAAGGCAGTACCAGAACTGTACTTCATATTCCTTATAGTGCCAACCTATGTGAGCCTAGGTAAGGTCCTCAACAGTCTGGTGTTCCCAATAAGCTGACAGGGAACTTACCCTTAAAGTAGCACGCTTGCGAACGGGAAAGAAGATTGCTCGCCAGACTTGAAGCAAAATCATGTGTATACTTGATTATGACCAGTAAGGCTCCACCTGGCACGGGGACCACATTTTGTTCTGAAATCCTAAAGTTATCCCTTGGTAAAATAAGGACACATTTCTTTCTTTCTGTGATTTAGGCTCAACTCTGATAACTGTGTTTGATCAAGTGGGGAACATTCCATGTCTGAACTATAATGAAGACTTTGCAGTGCACATATGTCACAGGCACAACCACTACCCTCAGCTGCACATTCGCAAGGCCAGGTACGGTTGGCACAGTGCCTGTGTGATGTAAACCTCTCGGGATGATCATTTTTATGATACTTTTTAAGGGATCCTCAATCAGGTAGATGAAATTTTTATGATTCTCATAACATTCATTCAAGGATTCCTAGAGTTTCTTGGATAGCATAATTAGCAAGACTATCTGGTGATTTTCATTAGGTTCTATGTGGCCACAAAATTTATCTGTTTATTGTTAGGGGGTTAAAATGCAGTCTTTAATCCTGCAATGAGTTAGAAAACTATCAAATAAAACAAAATTGAAGATGGATCTGCCAATTTAGTCTTCCTAATAAAACCACCTGTGTTCTGAAACTTGCTGAATAAGGATGCTATTGTCTTCAAGAGTTTTCCGGTTGGAGTCTTTACCATCTGTGTCCCATGACATCCCCCAAGTGTAGCAGTTTGAAGGTATAGCAGTAGCAAAGTACATTTTCCAAGATAGCCCTGTTCTATCTTTCACCTTGCCTCCCCCATTACAGTGTGACTTTACCAGTCCTCCTGTCAGTTGGTGGGCTGTGAGTGCCCTCTGTGTGATTCAGGGAAGTTGTGAATGCTCTTCCGGCACAGCTCGGTGGAAGAGTATGCTAAGTCTTGGAAGCTTCTGCCTGGTTCTCTTTGGATGCTCTGAAAGAAGTCAGCTGTGGCCCAGGAGGTTTTCCATCCTGAGATGGCTGTGATGGAGAGGCCTCATGTTGGTGTGCTGGTCAGTACCATGTGGCTGTGTATGTGAGCCACTGTAGACAGCCAGTGAAGGAGGGTCCCTGCAGGTGTAGGCAGGTAGGGCAATGGACCTCCAAGAGATGAGAAGGAAATTTTGGTTCGGATTGACTTTGGTCAACCTGGGTCAGACTTCAGGGAGTCTGATTCCAGGTGGTTTATTGCCAGTATATTTAAACACAGTATAATTTGGGAAAACGTTTCCCAGTGTAATACAATCCCTGGTGTATGAGGATGGTGAATATATCAAAGGTCAACTCAGGGTACATATCGTTGCTTCCAACAAGATGAGTTCTGGAGATGGGCTATCTATATTAGCTTAAAAGCCTAAGAAAGGATCTGGGCTGGTCTCATACAGGACAGATGTTATTTGGGCTATTAGCCATCTCTAAACCTGGTTGAGGGAACTTGGGGGAGCCCCTGGCTGTATAGATAATATAAGGGTCATTTAGACTATTAGGTGTCTCTGGTCTTGGTTGTCCTGGTTGTGGGAGCTTGGAGGAGTCTCTCTCTGGCTGTAAGGTTCATTTAGATTATGAACACCTCTGGTCCTGGGTGTAGAAGCTTGATATGGCCTGGCCCAGCAGAGGACACAGATCACCAGGCCAGTCATCTCCTCCAGTTCCCAGCTTTCTGGAGAAAGACGTTATATGCTCTTCCCTCTGAAAGGACAATCCTGGGTGCTCAACATTCATGGTTTCCCCAGAAATGTGTGAGAGATTTTGTGCTCCCAACAAGGCAGCCTAGGAGGACACCTTACTGCAGCACCCTGAGACCCCAAGTGAGGATCCTGTGTGCCCCCAACAGAGTTTCAGCTTAAAACTGTGAGGACATAATAGCCTGCTTTGAACTAAGAGTGCAATAGGAAGTCCCTTCACACAGACGATTGCTTCCCTGTGGAGACTTAATTGTACCCTCTTCGTCTCCATATTTGACAAATATTTTAGAAAAGTATCAAAACTGGCCGTTTTTTAAAAGTAAGAATGTGTAGTATTACATCATCATTTTTAAGAGCATGTGATGGTCTAGATCTAGATTCTGATGTAGATTCCGCCACTTGTCAGTGAACTAGTTTGCAAAAAAGAATTGATGCTCTGGGGGCAATGCCTCTCTGTTAGCAGTGTAGTATGTTTTCCATGGCACAGAACTGTTGTGAAGATCTGTGACTTCCTGTAAGACTTGCACTTAGTGTACCTCCAATTACATGTAACAATCCAAGAAACACTGAATATTATTTATGGAAGGCACCGGAGGCTTGCCTACCTTGTGCAGTTTCCTGAGGTTAATACTAGCACCTCATAAATCACAAAGGGGCCGAGAGTTAAGTGGAGGAGGGACAAGAGGGGATCGTGCACAGGGCAGGTAGCTGTGAGTGTGCCCAGGTAGGGGACATGTGCAGTTGTCCAAGCTCATCAAACTATATTCTGAAGATCATGTGCCTTCTTATATCTTACCATACCTCCCTGAAGAAATAACCTAAGAGAAATAAGGACTTTGCAAACAAGGCAACCCCTTGAATTTGGTCGGGGGCGGGGGGGGGGGGGCGGCGAGGAGGGGGTTAAATCACAATTCCACCAAAGGGACAGAGTGGGCAAAGGTGTGGAGGTAGGAAGTCCCTGGTAGGGCCACCATCAGCAGAGGGGCAGGTGTGGCTGCTTGCTCCTCTGTGTCTGGCAGGAAGGGCAGCCCCCTGGGCAGAAACACCCTTAGCTGTTCAGGAAGTCACCTCCTTTAGAGACATTTTATTGATAACATATTCACAAATTGGCAATTTTGTTTTTTTTTAATAGGAAATTCCCATAAATGAAAATTTTATGATATTTTAGGAAATCTGATAGTTATTATAGCTTCATCTTAATTTTATTTTAAAAGCTCTCAGATTTCCCCTGCCATTTTTACTATCTATTTGAAGAATAGGTTCTCTTAATTAATACTACTCTCAGATTTAGGGATTAGAATTATTTATAGCTAGGTACACATGCAAGTACTGTTGACCACCCCCCACCCCCCATATCTGTTCTGCATCCAAGGATTCAATCAAAATACTTCCTCCACAAACAACAGCAAAACACACCGGCAGGCAGAGTGCTTGCTTGCCGTGTGGAAGGTCCTGAATTCAAGCTCTAGTTTTGCATAGAACAATGAAACCGCTCAGATGTTTTCTGGGGGAAAGGTCACCTCTGAGCCTGGCATGTTGGCATGTGCTTGTTCTCTCAGCACCTGGAAGCAGAAGCGCAAGGATCCTGGTTCAAAGCCCACTCTGGGCTACATGGTGAGAGACCCTGTCTCAAAACCCCCAGATGTACAGGGAGGAGGTAGGGCAGATGGACTCGAGAAATGGCTCAGTGGTTAAGATGACTTGTTGCTCTCGATAGGGACCAGCACCCACATGGCACCTTACAACTATAACTCTAGCTCCAGAGGACCCAATGCTACCCTCTGGCTTCTGTGAGCACTGAATACATTATATGATATTGCGATCACATGCCCTGTTCATTATGCACTTAATATAGCAGCTCACCATCTTTGTCGTTAACCAGTAGCTGGAGGTGAGAGGCTTATGAGGGGAGGCCCTACTTTCCCTGTGGTAAGACAGAAAGTGAAACTGGGAGAGACAAGAGGGAGTTAATTGTTACTGAGGAAGGGAGCTATATTTTCTTCAGGTGTAGCCTCTAGAAAATTGCCCCGTGCTTCCATGACTGACCACCCACTCATGATCCAGGAAACAACCCCAGTGAAAGTCATTGGGTCATCAATTAAAAACAAAGTAAAAGGTAGAAGGCGGGCTTATTGGGGGAGAGGAAGACAGTCAGCAGGAGGAGCAGGAGTAGGAGGAGAGAGGGTGATGAAGGGCAAATAGCGCAAATACATCGCATACATGTATGAAAACATCAGACCCAGTCACAGTGTCACACATAAGATAATAAACCATTAAAAGAGAATCTTGTTCTTTCTGTTGACTGCCTGTTCCAAGATGGCGTGCCCATTGTGTGGCCGTAATTCCTTTACTTGTTAGTTACTTAGAGAAATGGTAACGGTTGGTTTTGATTGTTACCTTGATCCTGTCGATAAGTACCTGGGAGACTGTATTTGTGAGGGAGTTCCAGAGAGGATTTACAAAGGTGTAGACATCCTGAATGCGGGCAGCACCATCCTGTAGTCTGGAGGCTTGAGGGGATAGAAACCGGAAGCCAGAGAGTGCGCAGGCATCGTCTCTGTCTCCAGATGTTCATGTTCTGAACGACTCCACCAAGTCACACCAAAGCCTCACATTCGTGAGCCAGGAAAAACATTTCCCCATCTTAAGTTGTTCTTCTCAGGTATTTGTTACAACAGGGCACACTAACACAGAAGATTAATTGCTTTTCTATAAAAACAGATACCATGGGAAAATAGTAATCATAGCATTTTATTTTCAATAAGATAGGTACCTAAAAGAGGAATGTCTTCAGATGATAAATACTAAGACTTAAAAGTACTTCTCAAATTATTGAACCAAGCCGGACAGTGGTGTCGCACGCCTGTAATCCCAGCACTTGGGAGGCAGAGGCAGGTGGATTTCTGAGTTCAAGGCCAGCCTGGTCTACAGAGTGAGTTCCAGGACAGCTGGGGCTACACAGAGGATCCCTGTCTTGAAAAACCAAAACCAAAACCAAAAAAAAAAAAAAAAAGTTCAACATGTCAGCGTATATAACCAACAACTGCTTCTTTAGACACAGCGATTCTGTAGATTATTGGATAAGTTTTTTTTAAATCTTTATTTCAGAGCAAGAGATCAAACTTGAGGTTTTTCACATGATTAATGAACTATATTTTCAGTTATTAAAAAGCTTTTAATCTGTTATAGCAAAATGGTATTTTGTTGTTTTAAGTTGTGCTTAGCGTGCATGAGTGTCATTTTACAAGTTCCATTTTATATGAGCAAAACACTTCAGTTTAAAGGCATTTCCAGTTTAGAGATTATCCTGATGGACGACTGAGTGTATGGGTTCTTTAGGGGGTGATTAGGTTGAGCATGGGGGCACAAATTAACCTACCAATGAAGGAGGTACATTTCCAAAAGTATTTCTTGTTGTTTTTGTTTTTTAGATTTGTTTTTTTTTTTTTCGAGACAGGGTTTCTCTGTATAGCCCTGGCTGTCCTGGAACTCACTCTGTACACCAGGCTGGCCTCAAACTCAGAAATCTGCCTGCCTCTGCTTCCCAGAGTGCTGGGATTACCAGCATGCGCCACCACCGCCCGGCTAAGAATTTTCTTTTTAAAAATGGTTTTATTACATTTATTTGTATGCATGCGCGCGCGCGCGCGCGCGTGTGTGTGTGTGTGTGTGTGTGTGTGTGTGCATGCGTGTGCCTGAATTCACATGCTACATAGCACATGTGTGGAGGTCAGAGAACATCTCGTGGGCATCAGTTCTCTCCTTCCACCGTTTGGGTGTCAGGGAGTGAATTCAGGTTGTCCGCAAGCACTGCTGCCCGCTGTGCCTTCTTACTGACCCTCCAAAGTTCTTGTTTTTGTTTTCTTACACATAAAGAGTATGCACATTTGGATCTTATGAATTATCATTTTTCCAGAGGAATAGTAAGACTCACTCATATTTTCCAAGACATTTTTGCATTTAGAAAAGTTGTTTATAAATGCAATGCTAAAAGTGTCGTGCACAGAAGCAGCCCACTAAAACGATCCATCTCTTAGACTTTTTAGTAAGGTAATTTCTTTGTAAACCTACTCCCTGGTGCCCTACCTGCTGTTCAGGATATAGATAAACAGGAGAAAAAGCAAAAGCTGTCCTCAGTCCAGCACCGGGCTCCTAGGCAGCATTTACTTACCCTTTTACAACTTGTTTTTTTCTTTCTTTTTCTTTCTTTTTTTTTTTTTTAAGATTTATTTATTTATTATATGTAAGTACACTGCAGCAATTTTCAGACATGCCAGAAGGGGGCATCAGATCTCATTACAGATGATCGTGATCCACCGTGTGGTTGCTGGGAATTGAACTCAGGACCTCCAGAAGAGCAGTCAGTGCTCTTACCCACTGAGCCATCTCTCTAGCCTCAGCTTTACAACTTTTCAACTGCTGTGATGAAATACCCTGACAAAGCAAATTAAGGGGGAAAGTTTCTTCTAGCTCCCAGTTCAAGACTACAACCAATCCTAGGGAAGTACAGCGGCAGGGGCTTGAAGCAGTGGTTACACTGTAACATTGGGTCTTCAGAAGACAGCTTCAATTCCTGTTACTGCCTGGCTCTCTTTCTACGTTTACACAGTCCAGGATCCCAGTCAGGGAATGGTGCTATCCACAGTGGGCAGGGCTTCCCACCTCCATAAATATCATCAAGATAACCTTCCCTAGCTGTGTGCAGAGGCTACCCTAACCTGGATAGTCTCTCACAGGTGTGCCCGGAGACTTGCCTCTTAGTGATGCTAGACCCTGTCAAGTTGACAGTACTAAATCTCATTTACCGGGCGGTGGTGGCGCACGCCTGTAATCCCAGCACTTGGGAGGCAGAGGCAGGTGGATTTCTTAGTTCGAGGCCAGCCTGGTCTACAGAGTCAGTTCCAGGACATCCAGGGCTACACAGAGAACCTGTCTCGTAAAAGCAAAACAAAAGAAAGACAAAACAAAAGAAGAGTTGAATAAATCTCATTTACAGAACTGATGGTCCCTGTTCGCTCTCAGTGTCTCCCTTGGCTTCTCATCCCTTCCTTTCCTTCCTCCCCTTTTCTTCTCTCAAGGCTTTGTAGAATGGGCTATGGCCTTCCAGTGGGCAGGGCCCACAAAGCTAGAAATTTTGGCTACCTTGTCTTGATCATCAGCCTTTGACGGCTAACTGTTCTGTTTGCTTACACCACAGAAAATCCAGAAGAAACAGATCAGAGACGAGGAGGGGGCATGCGTGTTAAGATGAGGACCCAGTAGTGAGTTCAGGTGGAGACGGACACAGACAATGCTTTTGCCTGAAGAAGGGATAGAAGTGTAACATTTTAAAAGCCCCCTATCCAAAAGGAACAGATTGGAGTTTTAGGACTTGTGGGTCTAAAATCTTGAAACTGTGTGTGGACTCTACCTCCGTAAGAGCGCTAGAAGCACAAAAACATCGCACAGCGTGGTGGAGTAGGCGTGGCTGCTTGCCTCTTAGGCTGCCACATCACTCTTAGTTCCCCCACATCTGACATCTGTTTCATCAGTAGCCACTCGCACTGATAATTAATGGTGATGAACACAGTTCTTAAGACACTAAACCAGGGACGGGGTTGGGGATGTAATTATCCCTCCCGCTATTTAACTAGCAACATATTCAGAACCAAATGAATTAGCACCATAATCCCTTCTCCTGTCTCTGTCATTTAGCCACGTGGAAAATGATGCTGTAATCTGCCCTTCTACTCAGACGCTAATTAACGAAGTTACTCTTCCCTGTCTTTCATTACGTGGGGAACAAAGCAAAGCTGCTACCGGACACACCTTGAAAAACTACAGTGTGCTTAATTGGTCTTCAGTGGTGGACGTGAGACGTTCCTGGCTTAGAAAGACTGGCATGGTTTTGGAGTGGTGGTGGTGGGGGAGCTTCTTTTCCAAGTCCTTGTGGGTTTAAAGAAGATTAGGCCGAGAGAAGGTTGCATACTGTCTGGTGGTGTTGTGAAGGAGCTGGAGTTTTCCTGCATGGCATCCTGTCTGTTGGAAGATGGCTACAGTTAATCATGTTGGCTCAACTAGATGGAAAATTTCTTTGTCAGGAGAGAGGCCATCAGGCGCTCCGTAAATATTTAAGGAGATAAAAAATGTGCTCAGATTTGATTGTTACAGCTGCATGCTTGCACCAAATCACTACACACATCTCACGAAAATAATTTGCATTAATAAATATCTAAAACTTTCAACTTTAAAAAGTTAAAATGAAAATATTTAAAACAAAGGTTTTGTTTGTTTGTTTGTTTGTTTTAAATACTGCCTTTCTTGAGGCCAGCTTGGCCTACAAATCCAGTTCCTTGAAAGCCAGGGTTGTTACACAAACCAAACCAACCCCAACCTAACCAAAAAACCCAAACAACAACAAAAACCTACCTTTCCTTTCTTTTCTTTTTAAAAGATGTATTTATTATTATATGTGTAAGTACACGGTTGCTATCTTCAGATGCACCAGAAGAGGGCATCAGATCTCTTCCCAGATGGTTGTGAGCCACCATGTGGTTGCTGGGATTTGAACTCAGGACCTTCAGAAGAGCAGTCAGTGCTCTTAACCACTGAGCCATCTCTCCTGCCCCTACCTTTTATTTCTTGAGGCAGTTACTAGTTAGTAAACATAGTTCTCATTGTGTGTCCATGTACCATGTGCATACCTGGTGCCAGAAGGAGGCGCTGGGTCCACTGGAGCTGGGGTTACAGATAGTGGTGAGCAACAGTGAGAGTGCTGGGAATCGAACCCGGGTCCTCTGGAAGAGCAGCCAGTGCTCTTAGCCACTGAGCCATCTCTCCAGCCCCCAAAGTTAATTTTATGAGACATCTTATAGTCTAATGCTTTTTTTCAGTTTGACTTCTAACAGCTCCTAGGAATTTCATGTTTTGAGCTGTAAGACGATCCAGACACATTTTAAAAGGAGATGTAGAACAATCACAGCACTTAGCCGGGGGTTTTCTTGTATCCTGGGAAATTTGTCACCAAAATCCCCTGCCAGATATGTGGTTTGGTGGACAGTCCTCCAGGAGCTGTAGATTAGCATCTCTAAGATTGGCATATGGAACACAACCGTATGGATGGTGGGGACTTCCATGGCCTGGCTCATGCTTTGAAGTCTTTCTAATTGCAGAGAAAGTTTGGATTTTAAAATCTACCTCACTTAAAAAAAAAAAAGCACATTTTCCAATGATCCCGAAGTTAAATGACTCTAAAAACCTGTTTTAAAGTTCTAGAATGGAACGTTTAAATGATGGATGTAATTTCCATAAGAAGACCACTAGAGGGCACAAGAGATCTTAGAAAGAAAAGGGAACTTCTCCCAGGCTCCCTACAAGTGGATGAAAATGAAACATCTAGTTGGCCACAACTTTTAAGTTGCCCTGTCCTATGCTGAGACACTGTTCTTGTTAAAAGCATGATTTAGAACTAAATTGGGATCTTCATTTCTTTCAAATACACTACAATAAAATGTATTTGTGACATTTAAAGTGACAACTTTTTTTTTTTAATGTTGTTACTTTTTACTACAAGCAATAAATGGATTCCAACAACTTCTTTATTTAATAGTGTATTTTTAAGTCTAACTGGAGAATGCAGACTCTTTAGATAAAGAAGATGCTTTGAGGCCAGCACAGAGGTCTGAGACGTATTCTGGACATGCAGGTTGTCTTTGTGCTGTTCGCGCCGTGCTGGGGTAATATTTCCCACCTGAGGATTTGCACAGTGGCCTTGCTAGCAGTGTGTGTTACACACATCTCTCTGCCTCCAGGGAAGCCAGCTTGTGCCTTCCCTCCAGAATGGAGGTTATACAGAGAAGACAGGATGTTGTAGCCATGAAGCAATTTGTGTAACTGACGCCAAGAGGCTCGACCAAGTTGCTAGGGAGTTCTTGGGCTCGAGGATGCCACCACGTACCCCCTGGCTCGGTGACATAGTAAAGGATGAATAAGTGTGTCTTCCAGAGAGCTGGTTAGAGCCACCACACAGGGCGTTCTTAGTGTGCCACACCCTAAGTTTAAAAGATATACAAATTGCCAAGTGAAGTATCTTTGCCAGCCTAGTGGTTGTAAGGCTTGAATTCAACTCCGTTTTTGTCTGGCATGGTTTTTTAGCATCTGACCTTTTGTTCTCCTAAAAGTAAAATATTTTATAGTTGATAGCACTGACCAGCACATGGCTTCCCAACCCAAGCAGCATTCTGAATGTACATCTAAAGACACGGCTCCTTTTCAGAACTCTGTTTCTTTTCTTCTTTGTGCTGATGGAGTGAATAACCCCAGATTATTCATCACTGTGGGGAAGGTGTACACCCTGCAAGGGCCAGGATGTGCCCAGTAAGCATGCCACCCTCGCTCACAGTGAGATGGGGCTCTCCTCTGGTCTGACCCCAACTGATAGGCAGTGCCCACAGCTTTAGACTGCTGGCACTTGGACTCTTTGCTGCATGGATGGTTCTGCTCAGCAGAGGCGTTCTTTCTGTGAGGCAGGCCTTTGTCATGTGCCATTTGAGACTCTAAGGCTGATGTCATCCATTATCATTAGCGCTTAGGGTGATGCAAGATCTTAAATTATCGATTACCCCAAGGAACGCACTTAGTATGTTGAGCAAGTTCCTCTCTATCCATTTTGGAGACGGGCTTAAGGGACAGCATTCAGAACTCCAAGCTTTGGATGTTTACTTCTTGTTTTTTCCCAGGAGCGTTGGTATTCAGTTCTGATTTTGGACAGCTTTGTTACTGTACAGTGGCAGGTTCATGACCAGGTTTAGGGCTCGCTGTCTCTCTGGATCTTTATTCCTGATTTTAATATCAACTATTTTTTTTTTTAGTTTAAGATTATGGATATGTGTTTCTTCACTGTGTAAAACATTTACAAACACACACACACACACACACTCATGAAAATTGGGGACCGCAATTTTATTAAGTACATATATAAATACACACTATAGAATGATCATATATCTCTGTACATCAATGTAGGTAACATCGCTGTCTCAAACTATTTTTTCTATTTTCTTCTGTTTTGTTTTTGAGACAGGAATTCACTATGTAGCATGGGCTCTCCTGGAACTCACTATGTAGACCAGGGTGGCTTTGAACTCATAGAAGTCTATCTGCTGTCCCCACACCCTACTCTGTGCTGGCCTTAAAGCCATACTCTACCATACTCAACCTCAAACTTTTTTTTTTTTTTTTGAGACAGGGTTTTTCTGTGTAGCCCTGGCTGTCCTGGAACTCACTCTGTAGACCAGGCTGCCCTCAAACTCAGAAATCCACCTGCCTTGCAAGGGCTGGGATTACAGGCATGCACCACCACTGCCTGGCTTCAAACTTTTCTTTTAAAAAAGTTTTCATTTATTCTTTGAGAATTTCACATAATCTATTTTGATCCTATCCATCTCTCACCCAACTTATACTTTCTCTCTCTCTCTCTCTCTCCCACCCCTCTCCCACCCTCCTCTTTCCTTCTCCCCCCCCCCCCAGCCTATTTGGTTTAGTTTGTGTTGGCTGACTACTCCTGGGTGTGGGGCCTTCCCCAAGTCTCACTTGTTGAAGAAAACTGATACCTCCCCCGAAAGCTGCAGTTGAGTGTAGGTAGCTCCTCAGCTTGGGGTGGGACTTTGTGCCCACTTCCCCTCTCCCCTGCTGGGATTTTTGTCTGGCAAACTTTGTGTAGGTCTTATGCATGCCCTTACAATCTTCATGAGTTGATATGCACATTCGTCTTGTGTCTGAAAAACGCTGCTCCCTCGAAGTCACCTACCTCCTCTGGCTTTTACAATGTTTTTGACACCACTTCCACATAGATCCCTCGAGGGAAGAGATAGAACACAGACATTCCATTTAGGGCTGAGCATTCTGATGTCAGCTATGCTCAGTACATTGAGCAGTTGTGTGTTTGTATGTTGACTGTATGTCTACTACAAGAAGCCTCTCTGAGTGAGGAAGGTTGAGCTGTGCACTGATTCAAGTTCTAGTTTGGACTCTGGGTTCAGAGTCCTGGCCTAGAGTAATATTTTGTATTTATTGTGTAAATAACTTTCTTATGACCATAGTGATTTTTATAAAGGAAGGAAAGCATTTAATTGGGGGATTGTTTCTAGTTTTTCAGAGGCTCAATCCATTATCATCATGGCGTGAAGCATGGTGGCCGGCATGGTGGGCAGGCGTGGTGCTGGAGAGTAGCTCAGAGCTAAGGCAGAGGCAGCAACACTGAGCATGGCATGAGCTTTTTGGAATTTCCATGCCAGTTTTAAATTTCCAACCGCCCAATGACACAGCTACTCCAACAAGGCCACACCTCCTAACCCTCCTCAAGCAGTGCCACTCCCTGGTGACCAAACATTCAAACGTGTGGCTCTATGGGACCATTCTTATTCAAGCCACCACTTAAAAATGATTAGAATATTAAATTATTTTTCCAGTCATGAAAAATAACGTCAGTTGATATGCATTGGTACAACCTTAACTTTTGGTAAAATGCTCTAAAATGGAATCAGAGGCTTTCTTTTCTTTTCTTCTTCTTTTTCTTTTTCTTTTTTTTTAGAACATTATTTTTTTCTGAACAGTATCATCAAAGATTCTCTTTCCAGAAAAAGCGTCTTGTGGAGAGGAGCCTCTTTTTGCAGGTTAAGAAGGAAGTGAACAGAGTGTTGTAGGTTCTTTTTTGCTGAGGGCGTGGGGCCTCACATTTGCTGAGAGGCAGCCATGGTGCGGGGAGCAGGCTACAGCAGCAATCTGTCAGCCACCTCACTGCATGCTCGCAGGATTCTTAGCCCACTCCTTTTGCAAATGAGAAAACTAAGTCTTGGCAGGGAAGCACCTTTGCAGGCTTCTCAGCAGGGAGTGGCAGAAGGTGAAGCAGAAGGGTTATGGGGCCAGTGTAGTGCTGTAGGTTCCAGAGGAACCCCACGGAGGTAATCACTTGCCCTCAGAGCTGTCAGTGGGGTCTCTTGGGAAGGTCAGCATAAATTAAGAACCTGGACCTCCTCTTGTCACCGCTGCACCATGATTCAGAGCTGTCCTAGAATTCCGTACCCCTTAAGCTTGTGCCTTGGTTATTAAGATGCCACACCTTGTTCAAAATACAGCGGTGCTGTCACTAAACACTGTATGTCCAGTGAGCCCAGTGCTGAGTGTTTGGGAAGAGGAGCTTGAAGAAGTGTGGATGGAGGGTGGATGGTAGAGGTAGCCTTGAAAGACGCTGGAATTTGGAATTGACAAATGGATGGAGTGCTGACTACACAGAGGCAGGAAGCACAAGGGCCAGGGGCCTCTGTAAGAGTTCACTTAGGAGCTCACGCATGGTTGAGATGGGTTGACAGAGTGGAGACAAGGGCCCTGGACTCACCCAGAAACAGTAAGGAGCTTGCAAGCCTTGTTAAGTGTGTGATGGAGATGTGGAAAGCAGAGCTGTAGGATCACTGATGGAGGAGCATTGGTTACACCTGCCAGTGGGATGCCAGGGGGGTGAGAACTAAACAAACAAACAAACAAACAAACAACCCAACTCTCCTCTGCCTGCTGTTTGGGCATGTTCTCCAGTGGTTCCTACCTGTGTAATATCTACAGTATGATTACATTCAAACATGTCTTCGCGTGGCATAGTGCCTGTAGTTCAGAGATAGAACTTTGTGCATCTTTGGCACAGAGTCACAGGTGGCAGATTCAGTGTCCAGCCAACATGGGCTGCGTTTCCAGCTCATGCTTTGGGCACTATGCTGTATTCATTCTCATTCTCTCTCTCTCTCTCTCTCTCTCTCTCTCTCTCTCTCTCTCTCTCTCTCTCTCTCTCTCTCTGTCTCTCTCTCTGTCTCTCTGTCTCTCTCTCTTTGTCTCTGTCTCTCTCTCTTTCTGTCTGTCTGTCTCTCTGTCTCTGTCTGTTTGTCTCTGTCTCTCTGTTTCCCCCCCCCCCCTCTCTCTCTCTCTTTCGTCTTTTCAGAAGAGCACCTAACAAGCCTTGGATGGATTTATGGTGAGGCTTCGCTACTCCTGGCCAAGATGACCACCAGTAATTCTCACAGTCATCATATATATTCGGAAATACATGGACAAGGGCGAGGGCAGCATCTGACCAAGTGCAGTCTTACTGTAAACGCGCAGTGGGCCTTTGCTCTTGGCTCGCCCCACACCTGGGAATCCCACTGCCGCTCTGGTGGGAGGGAATGAGATTGCCAGTGGCCAGGGCCATGACGTAAGGGCCAGGGTGAGAGAGAAAGAAGAGCTTGGCTGCCGAGCTAGGAACCGCTGCCTTCCAGCCTCTCAGAGCGTTGACAGTTAACCACACCGCAGATAACAATGGGTCTCTCCTGAACAGTGCAGCCTTTTGCCTTCCTCAGTATCTCTTCTCCGCAGGAAGGGGAGGGATGTTTAGGGAATAAGGGTGTGGTATGCCTGTTTGGAGAACTGCATAAGCAAGGTTAAGTGTTTTCTTTAATCATAGTGCTTTTCTGAGCCTTTAATATGTGACATTCCCGGAGAGCTCCTAGAACAGGTTCTTTGCTCTTTGTTTGGTTTGGTTTTGGTTTTGTGATGAGCTACATCCTCAGTGGCAGCTCCTGACGGCAATTTGCAAGTCATGTTGAGCAGGGTCCATCTTCCAGCTATTATATATGCCTTCTCCTTTGGTATTTAACTATTTGGAATTTGGTATAGTTCTCTTCTTAGCTCTGAGATCTGACTTGGTGTTGGTTTTTGTTTCTTTGTTTTTGTTTTTTTTTCTTTTTGAGTCAGGGTCTCACTGTGTATTCCTGGCTGACCTGGAGCTTACTAGGTAGTCCAGGCTGACCTTGAACTCAGGTTACCTTTATCTCCCCAGTGCGGAGATGAAAGGTGTGCACCACCACACTCAGCTGGTGTTCCGTTTTGAGACAGACGATTGCTTTGTAGCCCAGGTGGTAATGAGGATTGTGCATACCAGGCAAGTGGCCCATTCATATCCGCAGTTCATCTGTAAGATTTAATACTGTCTTTGTTTTTTTTTAATATATTAGTTTCATCAAGGTCCTTGAAATGGGTGTTTTATGTATGTGTGTGTGTGTGTATGTATGTATGTGTATGCATCTGACTTAGATTATTCCAGCAGTGTTGAGCCTGTGTTGCTAGAGTTCTAGGGTCTGGGTGAAGATTTCCTTCAGACTCCAAATTTTCAAGGGTCAGCTATGACTGACTGGAGGTTGTTGTATCGGGGCCAGGAGGAGTTGTGACATGTCTGGTTGTATGATGAATTTTGGTCACTGAGCCAAGGATGCATCTCTCAAGTAATTTTGCATTTTGCTGCTGGTATTCAAAAAGAGCACCCCAACCAATGCTATTCTGAAGGGCACTGTGGTTTCGGAGCTGAGGAAGACGGCTTTCTGTCAGCCCGAGCTTATCTCCAGCCCTGCTGCAGCCCTGTGGTCTCGGGCAAGGGATCTCATCATCCCTGCTTGCATCACTTTCTTCCATCTGAATAGAAAGGGGCACTGCCTGCCTCCTGCAATTTCCTGGAGAAGCACAGCAACAGAAAAGATGGAGTAGAGCCCTGAGCCTTAGACACATCCGGATCCCTCAGTAGACGGGGCTAGTATTAGCCTCAAAGAGAACACACTAGATGATAAAGTGGGGTGGTGGAGATGAATGAGAAGTGTAGAGAAAATAAAGGTCTATAGTCAAATCAGAACACACTGGGGGAAATAATGTGAAGTTGGAACTTTATTTTTAGTATCAGGAGCATAGTCTTAGAGGATCATAGACAGGAAAAATACAACAGTAGATGTTCTCAAAAGTGTGCAAAAGGAAAATGGAGTGCAAGCCAAGATCACATCACTGTGTGAGAGTAAACCTGGTTTCCGCTTCCTTAAGTAGGGTCAAGGTAACTCATTGTCAAGTGTCCCGAGAATAGAAGTCAAGCTGAGTGTCTCCAGCATGGTGAGCAGGCCTTCATTACCTTCATAGCACATCTCCCTCACAGAAAGTCTAGAGCTGTCTTAGACTAGGAGCACACAGGAAGGGCCTGTGAGATGGTTCAGCAGTCAAAGGCAGGCGCTGCCAAGCCTGGTGACCAGAGTTCTAGCCCTGGAACCCATATGATGGAAAGACTGACTTCTGCAAGCTGTCTTCTGACCTGTGCATGTGTGCTGTGGCATGTGTGACACACACACATGCGTGCACATGCACACGCATGCATACGAATGTGCGTGCACACATATACTCTGGATCTACAAAAATTAAATTGAAGGACAGGGACTGTGGGATAATGTCATAGAAGTAATGATCCTTAGGACACATTTGCCAACTGCCGTCCTCAACTATCCTTTAGTTCCTGGCACCCGCTTCCCATTCTCCAGCCATGCTGATCCCCCTGCCCATATGATCCCCGCTCCCTCCCCTCCTGGTCACTGTCACACACTTCATCCCAAGGAACATAGTGTTTTTGAGATATCTGATGCCATTGAAATATATTACACTTCTATTTATGACAATATCAGTCAGCTCATTTCATGAGAATGTTGCTGTAGAACTTAGAATGAGAATGTTGCACTTAGAACAGGGGTGGAGCACAGTAGGTGCCCTGTTGAAGGGCTGCAGTGGATGGAGCAGACCCTAAACTGAAGGCTTTCTGTTACACAGGGTAGAAGACCATGATGATCTCATGCCAATATTTATGCACTATGACAACACTCTCAAGGAAATTTATGGTGAATACTTCTTGGCGGAACTAATCGAGGCCCAAGATGAAGACCATCATGCTGTGGTGTGTGAGGTTGGTGACAGATCTTCCTGGGGACATAGTGAAAGAAATGAGAGGAATGAACCATGCTGTCCTGGCTTGCTGAGCACCCGTGGAGCTGATGTGCCCAGCTGTTGTTTTTAAAACAAAAATCCTGATCATTTGATTTTACCAAATGAAAGACTCAGAAGCCAGATGCTAGGGTGAAAGCCTGCTAGCTCAGAGAAGCAGAGAAAGCACCCAGCGGAGCTTCATCTTTAGTGGACATCCCAGAAGGAAAAATCCAGTAACCCTCCCAACTGAATGTCCCTCCTTTCTACTTCCTGTGTATCTATCTTCTTGACTCGCTCTTACGCTCTATGTTTTTTTTTCCTATGTTCACTTCCTGTCATTTGGTTGCTTGCTCCACCTCTAGATTTATGGGTGACTTTATTTAATCTTGTTTACAAAAAACATAAAGCTTTCGGATTAAAGGTGTGTGCTAGGGCTGAGCCACACCACAACTAGAGACAGGTTTCCCAGTATACAATCTCAGGGTTCGCAGTATGATAGATATCCTGTCCTCCTGCATATCCTTCTAGGTGATGCCAAGCCATCTTCTGTATCCTTCCCCGAGTTAACCCTTTGTGAGGTTATGTAAAGTGACCAGACCACTGTGGATTCTTTACTGGTCTCTAGAAATGTTGACTAGAGATTGGGGAAAGGATAAGATCCCACAGAGATGAATGTGGGAGATTTCTGGACATCCCACAGTGTTAGGAGACCAGAGTTTAGACATCAGTATTCTGCTGCCAGGAAGACTTTGTTTGACTTGGAAAGTTACTTTATTTTACTTTTTGAAGTTGTTTGGATGCAATTTCACACTCACAGTAAAACTTAAAAGTATAAATTCCCTAGATACCAGAGGTTTTTCCTTATTTTATCATTCTCTTGATTACTTTCTCTAATGTCTGTCTTTCTGTGTGTCTATCTGTCTATCTGTCTATTATTCATCTCCCTCTTATCCTCCCTCTGTCTCTATCTATCCATGGACATGTCTATATATTTATTTAGAATCATGTGAAAGTAAGTTGCAGGTGTAATGCCCCACTCATGCTAGATACATAAGTATTTTCCCTACAAAGTTTACAACTACAGTATGATGGTCAAAGTCTAGCAGTCCCAGGGCCTCAGTCAGGTTTCACTGACAGTCCCTACAGTGTTTTGTATGGAAAAACCCACTGACCGTCCCAACAGTATCTTCTAAGGAGAACCAGCTCCACCACAGAGTTGAACTTTGAACTCAGTATGATCGTCTTGACAAATGTGTCCCACCTCACACACACATGTAATGTTTACCACAGTAAATTAAAAAATTTAAAACCTCTTTAAAATTAATAATTAGCAAACATGAATTCAATAGAGCCCTTGGACCCCCACCCATACTGTTCATTATTAGACTCATAATTATGGTTGTTTTTTTTCAAATGGATATTTGAATTTGATCTTAAAAAGATTTCTATGCCAATGGATTAAAAAGCATTAAAAGATTGGAATTTGAAATTTTGCTTCTGGGTGATATTTTTAGGGATTCATTCTTCATACACATTTCTTATTGGATGAAACTTGTATGATGTCTTAAAGAATATTACTTTTCTTGAAACTTGAAATCAAATATTCTCTGTGATAAGAGGAGAAGCTTGAGGATTGCTTCACTTCAGTCCTCACAGACTTGGTGACTGTGAGTCTCTCCTGGGAGGCATTCAGACTCTGTGCCAACTTCATGCTACTGTCACCCTCCTTATGGCGATGAAGAGACAAATACTCTAAATTAGATGTGGGCAAAGGACTTGATTGAAACCCCTCCCGCAAAAGATACAGAACTCATCAGTTGGAGCAGGTGCACTCAGAAAGGTCCTTCCGAATCTTAAGATGCCAGTTTCCTTAGGCATCTGGGAAATGTAATTCAAAGGCACAGTGAAACCAGTCCTATTGGTTCACATCTATAATCCTTGTTACCCAGAACCCAGGCAGCAGGATCCCAAGTACAAAACCAATCTAGGTAGGCTACTTTGTTTCAAAAACAAAAACAAAAAATACAACAACATAAACAACAACAACAACAAAAACTTGCAGTGAGATCATTTTACTCCTAGTAGGATGGCGGTAGCAATAACAACATCAATACTGCTACTACTGCCTCTACTACTAATACCAACAATAACAGCAATGACAATAATAGTAAATAATGAAAGTTTTGGTTTGGAATTTAAGGACATATGAAGGTGACAAGAGTTATTTATTTAACTATTAGAAGAGTTATTACTGTCATGGACAGACAGACAGCAGGATGGTGGGAGCTCTGAGTAGAGTTCAGGTCCATGGTAGAGTACAGGGAGTCCCTGCTTTTAGGGTTCAGAATTGGGAGGAGTGGGAAAGACATTGAAAAACTCCTCCTTTTGATTTGAAGTTGACTATTTTGCTTAAGTAGCCGGAGAGTGAGACGGTAAAGAGTATCAGGTAAGTGGAGTCCATAGAGGGGGGAAGAAGAATCTACAGAAACTTTATTTGTGGAAACCCAAATACTCAAATATCTGGACTGTCCAAACCAAAAGGATGTGCCCTGGCTAACAAGTGACCAGTGCTAAGAAGGGAACACATTTCCACCCAGGCCTTTACAGAAATATCCATGGCAGTCTTATTTATAATATCCCACAGATAAAAACTGCCCATATGTATATCTACTGATAAATGGTCAAAAAGATATGGTACAGAGATAATGGAATATTATTAGGAAATAAAGGGGAATAGAGTAGTGATAGATGTCACTACACATTTGAAAATGTGCTGGAAAGAAGCCAGGCATAGAGACCACATACTATATAATAACCTATATCTAAAAGCTCAGACTAGGCAAGTCTTATGTAGAGAGAAAGAAGTTAGGGGATGGGGCGTGTTCTTAGTTTTTCTTTTGGGCAGTGTGGATAAAAATCTATGACATTATATAATGGTTACACAATTTTATATACTAAAAGCCACTAAGTTATATATTTATGAAAAGTTAGTTTGTAGTAAATGAGTTATATCAATTTTTAAAAATCCTGGTGTCCAAGATAAACTTGGGCCAATTAAATCGATCTTTTGAGGGAGGTGCCCAGTTTTTTGTTTGTTCCTTTAGTAAGTGTGTAATATCTTATATTAAATAGACTCTGGGGCTGGAGAGATGGCTCAGCCATTAAAGGCTAAGCTCACAGGCAAAGCAGCTGGATAGGATCAGTGCCTAAACTGGACTCCAACCCCTGGGCATAACCCATTCTCCTGACTCAGTTTACCTAGTAGTTCAGAGTATAGGTGTGTACTGTCACTGTCTGAATCATTAAGTGTTTAAAGCTCCCCACATGATTCTGGTATATGGTCTGGTTGCAGGCCCTCTTCACCCACTCAGCAGTGAAATACTCTGGGGAGGGTGGGATGCAGTGAGACACCTATGGGTATGTATCTGAAAATGGGAGCTAGCCCTAAAAACTAGGATCTGACAGATTATGCTGAAGACTTTCGTTTATTTTATATATTTAAATTTTTTTTTTACTGGTCCTTCAAAGATTTGCTTTCACATGTCCTCAGTTAGCTCTAGGCTAATGACAAAAGGAAGATTCAGGAAGCATTTGGGCCTAAGCAGCACCATTTTGAAAAACAGGGTTTTTAACCTAACCACTGACAACTGCAGGGAGCAAATCATACAGTGCCTGAATGAGGACTTTGGATCTTCCTTTCCAGTCTGTGTCCTGTTCAAAACAGCCATGGTCTACAGGCACCTTTTAGTTCTCTGGTTTTATTTAAGATGCTACTGCCATCCCAGATGACTTGAGGAAGTGATCTTCAGCAGCCATAGTGAGCTCTGCCTTGTTCTCTTCCTTGGTCTATTTCTTGAACTTTCCACGTGTGAACGGCGAAGCAGACAAAGCCACAGGTTGGAAGTGGCAGTGCTGACCCCGTGGAGGTGGGAGTCCCTAAAGAGGTGAGGGAGTCTAGCCCAGTCTCCTCCAAACCTGCACTGCCTCAGACACCTGAAGCTTTATGTTCTCTTGAGAGGAGATGACAGATTTCAATCAAGGGCGAGGGAAGAGGTAGGACCTGGGTAGAGGAGCCTGGGTGGAGATCACTGTGAGAAGAGCCACATCTTGTGTCTGAAGCCTTTTGGGGGGGGGGTCAAGTTAAATACTGGTCCTACTCTCCACACACACTGTAGGCTTAGGTTTTTTTCAAAACCTACTTGAAGGTTTTTAAAGGCCTCACCCTCCCTTCTAACCTACTGACCAGAGGTAGAGAAAAAGAAGGTTAGTAGGAAGAGGATGTTGTGGACCTGTTTAGAAGTAGTTCCTTGGGGCGATTCCTCTCTTCGCTGTCAGGATATCAGCAGTCCAGTTCAATAGCAAACACCAAGCATGAATCAGTAGTGTTGGTATAATCCAGCAGAAACGGTAAGGCTCCTCCGAATCAGCAGGAGTCAGCTGGAGTGGCCAGAATCAGCTGGAATACCACGAGAAGGTCTTTGGTACATTTCTCTACGAAGTGAAGACTAGCAAAGACCAGCGAAGACCAGCGAAGCATTGCATGGTGTAGCAATGCAAGCATATCTTCTCATTGTTTGCGGGGTTCTATTTAAACACCTAAACATCATGTATTCTCTCAGGTGTCTATTTTGAGCAAAATATCACATGCCCTCTTACAAGACAGTTTGCAGAAAGTATCATGTGACAGGACTGAGTTGTTAAAGAAACCAGAAATGTCTACTTCAGCATGCCTCCCACCTGCCATTCTGCACCTGTCTCTTTAGGGGCCCCTGAGCAAAGGCATGCTAGAGCCAACTTGGGTTAGCTTGAGGGAGCTAGTTGTGAGATCCTCAGGAACTTCGTAAGCTATTTGCTGACCATAGCCAATAGCCATCCTCAAAACCTTATAAAGGCTAGGGATGTAGTCAGCGGGTAAAGTTCCTGCCATATAAACCCAGCATGGTGCACACACCTGTAATCCTAGCACTTGGGAAGCAAGGACGGGAGGATCAAAAGTTCAAGGTCACCCATGGCTACATAGCCAGTTCAAGTCTAGCCTAGAGACTACATGTAGCCCTTGTCTCCAAAAACAAACAAACAAAAAGGCCACTTGTATAAAATTACTGTGTAAGGAATTAAAGCAAGTAATGTTTAAAGGCTGTAATTGGATTTCTTTCAGTGGTGTGTAGCTCTTGGGGATTTTGTATGTGGTCGTATCTAGTGGACATAGTATTTAATAGCATGCCACCACAGTTTCTTCCCTACTTCCCATTTGATGACATCAGTTGGCAACTTGAAAAAACTACCACGATGATGGTATTTTACCATTGGCAAGCACTACACATCTAGGCATTTCTTCCCAATACTGAATCTGCATTTGCCAGCATATACCGTGTATTAGGGTAGCCACCACTACTGACCACATGTAGCAGGACAAAGTGCCTCTTCCCAATCCAGTACAGGACGATTGCAGGCTGTTCACAGAGAATTCTCGAGAGCATGGCTTGAGTAGGAAGAACATCAGTGACTTGTTAAAGAATTGTTGGCTGTGGGGACGTTCTTTGTTCTGTTTGCTACTTTGGACGAGTTCTGAGCTGTGACTTTGCTGCAGGATCCTTGTCATAACTGTACTTTGACATCTGGTGTTTACTTCAAGCTGAGATTTCAAGAAAGGGCAGTTGGAGGCCAAGGCGGCTCCTAGAGACAGATGGGCAGAGCGTCTGTTTTGGCATCATCCAGGACACGGGCAGCAGTGGTCCGAGAAAGCCCCACTGACCTGCAGGCGGGAGAGAGCCTGCCAGGTTAGCCGTGCACTTGGCACCAAGAGAAGGGGCTCAAAGCCAGTAACGGTCGCAACGAGGACAAAACCCTCATTGTGAAATATGGTTACTCGAAAGGGACGCCTGACTGTGGGGCTTTGCGGGTGGAGTTATAAATGTTAAAGGACTCAGGTATAGGCGAGTTAGACCTATTTGTGAAGACAAGACAAGCTCCCAGATGGTTTTCCAGTGACCTAAACCTTCTCTGTGTCATCATGAAGACTTACAGGACAGACAAGAAGAGAAAAACCTCCAGTTTTGTCTGCCAGTGTGAGACTTGGACAGCAAGAAACAACTCTGTCCGCTGAACAATAACAGTAGCCAATTCCTTCGCACACTGTAAAGTGACACGCACAGCACCATGCCCATGGCTGTCTGTCTCACAAATTGATATTTCAGAACAGTCTATCTCAAGACAGTCATTTGAAAGAAACCCAAAGAACGGAGCAGTTATATCCACCATCCGTCCTTGCTCTGTTGCCGTCTCTGATTGTGGGATTTTGTAAGTTGTTACAACCCTAGTGGAGAGATGGGACTATAACAGGTTGTGGAATTGGAAGATGCTAAATCTTTGTTCCTAATGGCAAAACATGTTTTTCTCATTTTCATCAGAATGTGTGATCCATGCCATTTGAAATCAAATCCCCAACACAATGAGCCATTAGTGTAATAGCTCATTACTAACAGCGGTCTTATAAATAATACATTCTTATCATGCACATGTAGCTCGCCATGAAGCCAGCAAAAGGTATTTCAGGCCATGCAAGTTTCGCTGCGCCAGCACGGCTGTAGATTAGAAGGACATCTCCATGTGAACCAAGATGGATGCCAATTTTCCCTGCCGGGAGTGAGGCTGGCCGTCTCTTTCTGCACATATGGTAGATGGATTGGTTAATCAGCGTCTGCTGAGTCTTGGGCCTGAAATTATAGAGAAGCCAGGCAACTGCAGCTACACAGCCTTTGTTCAGGAGTACAAACAAGACAAACAATCACTTGTTATTTGGGGAAAAAATTAAAATGTTTATTTTGGACTTTCATTAAAGTGTCAATGGCTTTATAAAACAGCTGTGTAAATCAGCCTTTCATAGCAAATATCTTTTGGGGAGGGGTCTGGTAAAGGAAAGAATATGCAAGGAAAATTCATTTATGAGAAGACTGCTTGAAAATAAAGAGCCTCTCCTCCCATTTGTTTTCAAGCACACAAAGGTGTCTTGGAGAAAGCCTGTCTTTCCCATCCGAACACCCCTGCCAAATGCTTCCCTGTTTCAGGAGTTAAAGCGTCCTCCATTTGTGTGGAGGTGCTAACTTCTTGGGAAAGGGTGATGCGCAGTAGTGGTAAGCCCCACTTCCTGACTAGAATGGCTGTGTCAATCAGTCACACGCTCAGCTTCCTGGGAGCCTGTGTCCCTCATCAAAAATGTCAAAAATCTGGGCTGGAGAGCTGGCTCAGCAGTTAAGAGCGCTCGCCGACTGCTCTTCCAGAGGTCCTGAGTTCAACTCCCAGCAACCACATGGTGGCTTACCACCATCTATAATGGGACCTGATGCCCTCTTCTGGCATATAGATCATATATGTTTATATAGGTCATATACATAAAACAAACAAACAAATAAATAGATCTTTAAAAATAGTCAAAAATCAAAATTAAAATGACAGTAAGCATTGCATACACTTCGGTACCCAGCACTGATGTTTCAGTGTGCTGAGTGGTTTTTTTGTAGATTGGGCCAGACTTCATTGAGCTGTTTCCCACCAAACAACCTTTCTTCATTCCTCCTCCCCTCAGACCAATAAGTGCCCAGTAGGTGAACTCAAGAGATAAGAAGAGTTTCTTTCTGTCCAGGAGCCCTGAATCTGTGACTGCTCTCTAAGTTGGTGTTCATCTGATGGGTCCAGGGACAACCCCGTTTACTAAGAGCTGTCCATGATGTGTAGGGAGGGACAGAGGGGAGACAGGTGTCTAGAAGGTCAGAGCTTATGGATGAGGAAAAAGAAGAACAAGCAAACAAGCCCCCATCCTTCTTCACGCGCACGCGCGCGCGTGAACACACACACACACACACACAGACAACCCCCTAGCTGCTGGCTGAGGGAATGGAATAGGTGGTCAAGGGTTGGGGTCAGTGAGGAGCCACTCAGAAAGAGGTCACATGTAGTATTCCAGTAGTGCCTCTTTAAGAACACTCTGACCAGTGCCCTACTTCCCAACTCTTAAGATCATCCACAGTGGTCACTTGTTGGATGTGCCTTTGAGCACATCCATGCATGTATTCCATGCATGGTACCAGACACCAGAACTACTTGGCCATCTGCCCTTAAATAACTCAAGAGTATTCCATAAGCTACCAGGGAGCCACTTGCTATGCGCTTGTCACAGCTTCACGGCAGTCATTACCTGAAGTCTGATGTGCGGCTGTGTTCCCGTGTTCCAGGTGGAAGGCAAGGCTGTTGGGTTCATGAGCGTGTGCTCCAGCGTGAACTTGCCTCTGCTACACGAATGCTTTGACCTGGGCCCTTTCCATGGATTCTGCGTCCCACACCCTGATGATGTTCTGAAACCATCAAAGGAATCAAGTCCTGAAGAAAGTAGTGAAGGTATAGTAGCCATCCCAGGACGAATCAGAAAATTCCATACATGTCTTACGCACAGCGTTTCTATTTCTTTGCTGAAAATCTCCTCCAGTCGCAGTTAAGGAGTATGTCACGTGGTTATTCATGTGGGTCTAGAAACAAGCCTGCACAGCTGGAATTAGTGGTTTAATTAAAGCTAAAGTCCCCAAATTTAGAATGTTTGCACATAGAAGTGATAATAATTGCTAGCATTTTAGATTTTTTTCATACCTTCTGTAGTATGAGTCTATTTCAAATGGTCATTTAAAACATACAGCTAATTCCTAGTTATATGAAATAACATGCCGCGTGTATATACATATATACATGCTAGCAAAGTACATATAAAATATATATTTTTTAAAAATTGCTGGGCGGTGCTGGTGCCCACCTTTAGTCCCAGCACTTGGGAGGCAGAGGCAAGTGGATCTCTGAGTTTGAAGCCAGCTTGGTCTATAGAGTGAGTTTCAGGATACCCAGGGCTACACAGAGAACCCTTTCTCCAAAAACCAACCAACCAACCAACCAACCAACCAACCAAACAAACAAACAAACAAGGTCATCAATTTTTAATTAATTTTATTTATGCATGTTTGTGTCTGTGTGGGGTATAGGCCACTGTGTGTGTGTGTGTGTGTGTGTGTGTTCATGTGTATGTGTGCCCACACCCATGGAGGGAGCACAAGCTCTTAACCTTAGAGGCATAAAATTAATTTTGAAATATGTCTGTGCCAGTGTTTCATAAAGGAAGATGAGGTAATCTCAAACGTTGGTTATTAAGACCCATGGCAGCTTCATGGTTAAGGAGGTTCTTATTGCAAATAGATAAAAACATGCAGGTGAGCTTAGGTATGTTAATCCACTTCTCCAATTTGGGTTCCCCATGTGTAGTGAGAAAAATCTCCATCAGACAGAGTTTGTGAATTTTCACTGAGATAAGAAACCTAAAATGTGTTACTTGGTGTCTGAGTCTTGAATGAATTTGGTGAGCAGTAAATGTTAGTAAGTAGTAGTTGGTGGCCATAATTTCTTTATGACTGGCCATTCACCTGCTCTTGGAGGCAAAAATCAGGAATTTTTTTTTTAAATTGCACTGCTTTCTCTATTATGAAGGGTTTTGGTAAGGTTGTTCAAATGTGGGAGAGGTGTGGTGTGGTTGGTGGCACAGGACTTGGTATTTCAGTCAACGGCAGGTGTCACTTTAGCCAAGCTGCCCCCCTCAATGGGAAAAGCCAACACTAGGCGGGTGGATGCAGACTGTCCTGGCTGCACACGCATCACACAGAACCAGGAAGCCCTCCATGGGAAGGTACTTCCCTTTTGTACTGGTGACAACACCCTTCCCAACATCGAGCCCTGAGGTCAGTACTGTCTCGTGGTGAAGGATGGCTCGCCCAGGCTCTCGGGGGAAGGAATGTTCTGGAGGAGCAGTAGAATACCACGAGATAGCCCTGAACTAGAAGTTCTCAAAGTCACCCTTCAGCGCAAGAATTCTTCAATATTAGAGTTGTGATGTTCTTGGCTCAGTGGCAAGCATGGGAAAAAACCAAACAGAACAAAGACAGATTGAAAGGATATAGCCACCTCCTGAGGCTGAGTCCTCCCGATGCTACTGGTATTCCTTATATAGAAAGAATGGAAGCTTTTTGTCTCAGGGGAGAGGAAGAGGGTCAAAGGTAAGCCTGAAATGACACATTACCTATTATGTCTCTGCCTAGCAAAAGCCTACGGAGTCAGGAAGGCCAGGCGCTGGCTTCTCATTCCCCACCTCAACCTATTTCATAAAAAAACATCTTCCCTAGGATCAGCGGCAAGCGAAGGAAAGTAGAGGAACTTGTTACCTATCACAGGGTGTTTATTTTGAAAATTAGTTTTCTGTTCACTGACACAAAGATGATTCCTTATGAAATTGTCACCAGGGAACTTCCACTGTAGACTTGAGATAACTCGGGGATGGAGTCATAGGTCCTCAGCAGCTCATTATAGCCAAGCACCGTCACCAGCACATTCTACAGCTGTCTCTTCATTACCTCAACAGAGGAGTCTCCACAGAAGACCGGGAATGAGCTTTGACCTCTTTGTTTTTTGTCTTTCTGACAGAAGTCTCAAGTTAAAGGAAATACAGTTTCTCAAAAACATGAACTAAAACTTGTGTTTTAAAAGAGCACACATCATTGTGCTTCATATTTTATATTTTGTATTTTGTCTGGTGATTGTTCCCCGTTGCTTCTCTGATGCTGTGATAAAACACTCTAACCAAAAGCGACCTGAGGGGAAAAGGTTGATCTGGCTTACACTTCCAGTTCATGATGCACTGCTGAGAGAGGTCAGGGCAGGAGCCCAAAGCAGGCACAAAGCAGAAACCTTAAAGGAATGCTGCTTCTCAGCTTGCTTTCTAGCTTATGCTCAGACAGCTTTTTTTTTAATTTATTGGTATATTTATTTACATTTCAAATGATTTCCCCTTTTCTGGACCCCCACTCCCCGAAAGTCCCATCAGTCCCCTTCCCTCCCCCTGTTTTCCCACCCAACCCTTCCCACTTCCCTGTTCTGATTTTGCCTTATACTGCTTCACTGAGTCTTTCCAGAACAAGGGGCCACTCCTCCATTCTTCTTATACCTCATTTGATGTGTGGATTATGTTTTGGGTATTCCAGTTTTCTAGGTTAATATCCACTTATTAGTGAGTGCATACCATGATTCATCTTTTGAGTCTGGGTTACCTCACTTAGTATGGTGTTTTCCAGCTCCATCCAGTTGCCTAAGAATTTCATGAATTCGTTGTTTCTAATGGCTGAATAGTACTCCATTATGTCTATATACCACATTTTTTTGCATCCACTCTTCTGTTGAGGGATACCTGGGTTCTTTCCAACTTCTGGCAATTATAAATAGGGCTGCTATGAACATAGTGGAACATGTATCCTTATTACATGCTGGGGAATCTTCTGGGTATATGCCCAGGAGTGGTATAGCAGGATCTTCTGGAAGTGAGGTGCCCAGTTTTCGGAGGAACCGCCAGACTGATTTCCAGAGTGGTTGTACCAATTTGCAACCCCACCAGCAGTGGAGGAGTGTTCCTCTTTCTCCACATCCTCGCCAACACCTGCTGTCTCCTGAATTTTTAATCTTAGCCATTCTGACTGGTGTAAGGTGAAATCTCAGGGTTGTTTTGATTTGCATTTCCCTAATGACTAATGAAGTTGAGAATTTTTTAAGATGTTTCTCTGCCATCCGAAGTTCTTCAGGTGAGAATTCTTTGTTTAACTCTGTACCCCATTTTTTAATAGGGTTGTTTGGTTTTCTGGAGTCTAACTTCTTGAGTTCTTTATATATATTGGATATTAGCCCTCTAATCTGATGTAGGATTGGTGAAGATCTTTTCCCAATTTGTTGGTTGCCGATTTGTCCTTTTGATGGTGTCCTTTGCCTTACAGAAACTTTGTAATTTTATGAGGTCCCATTTGTCAATTCTTGATCTTAGAGCATACGTTATTGGTGTTCTGTTCAGAAACTTTCTCCCTGTACCGATGTCCTCAAGGGTCTTCCCCAGTTTCTTTTCTATTAGCTTCAGAGTGTCTGGCATTATGTGGAGATCCTTGATCCATTTGGATTTGAGCTTAGTACAAGGAGACAAGGATGGATCAATTCACATTCTTCTGTATGCTGACCTCCAGTTGAACCAGCACCATTTGTTGAAAAGGCTATCTTTTTTCCATTGGATGTTTTCAGCCCCTTTGTCAGACAGCTTTTTTATGTCGCAGAGACTCACTTGCTTAGGGATGGTGCCGCCCTTAGTGGACTGGCCCCTCCCAGATCAATCGTCAATCAGGACAATCTCTTATAAACATGGCCAAAGGCCGGTCAGATCTGAGGAATCACTCAGTTGACGATCCCTCTTCCCAGACGACTCTGGGTTATGCCAAGTTGATAATAAAAACTATCTTTTTAAAGGATTTTCGTTTTCATATGCATTATCTCATTTTCCCTCAAAGCTTGATACTAGAGCAGTAGGGTAGGCAAAGCTCTCTCCATTTTATTCTGCTTAGCTTGTTCAAGGTTTATGAATCTCGTCATTCACTGTCTCAAAAGCCCAGTCCAGACTCCTTCCTAGCTAGCCCTACTGCATCTATGCAAACTCATAATCTGGATGAGGTGACTTTTTTTCTTTTCTTTTTGGTCTTATGCATGCGAGGCAAATAAATAGTCTACCTCTGAGATACACCCTCAGTCCAACACCACCTGTCTCTTTGGTCACAGCTTCTAAAACTGTGGGTCAAAAACCCCAGTGGGGTCTGAATGGAGAAGTTACAAGAAATTTGGTTTTTCAATGCATATTGACCAAAAAATCAATCCAGAGTCAATTTTGCAATGAATCCAGGAACTTTCCAGAGCTGCTCACCTGTGTCACATCCTCTGACTTCACCGTAGCCTTGATTCTGAGCGTACAACATGGACAATTCACACTGCTCCATTGTCACAGCATGCCATTACTAAGGAATGCTTCGAGAGACTGTTATGGATTGTGGTGTCTTTTATGTACATAGAACTCTCTCCACTTGTATGGAAACTTTAAAAGTTTTTCTACCGTGATTCTTCTGTCCAGTAGTACCAAATTAGTACGTCTTTGCGTTGGATTGTGCTTGCTCAAATATTTGGTTTTAAAAACTGCTGTCTAAATTGCTAGCTTGAATGTGATTTTAAAAAAAGTATTAAATGAGCCCTGTCACTTCAGAGTTGGTTGGAGGCAGAGACAGGCAGATTGCTGAGGCTCACTGGCCAGCAAATCTAGCCAAACCAATGAGATGTAGGTTCATTCAGAGAGACCCTGTTACAAAAGAGTAAAGGTGGAGGTCTCAAAAGAGACAGATGCCAGTCTGCTGCCACCCTCCCCATACATACATAAACGCACACACATACATACACACACATACACTCATCACTAACGAACATATATTCTACAGGCATACATAAAAATCACACAATGAATTTTGATTTGCTTAACACAGAATTTTCCAACAATTTATAAAATAATCCTAGGCATACTTCTGCCACTTTGTACTATACACTTATGGGAAGCAACGGTCCCAGCATAGATAATTACAAAACATTAATCATCTCTGAAAATGTTGGGGGATCTTCTACTGCTTCAGAATCAAAATTTTTTTTAAAAGACTATTTTTATGTATGTGAGTACACTATCACTCTCTTTAGACACACCAGAAGAGGGTATTGAATCTTATTACAGATGATTGTGAGACACCATGTGGTTGCTGAGAATTGAACTCAGGACCTCTGGAAGAGCAGTCAGTGCTCTTAACCGCTGAGCCATCTCTCCAGGCCCAGAGCCAACTATTTAGCCAAGATTTAATTCTTAATATAAAAAGTAAATAACATGTAAATAATTAGTATGCAAATTTACATTAATCTTTAATAAATATTAAGGTTGGACTGGAGAATGATTTAATCTGTAGTCTTGCCACAGAAGCATGAAGACCTGAGTTGGATCCCAGCACCTTAAAAAGGCTAGCCTGGTGGCATGTTTCTGTAATCCCAGTGCTGTGGAGGCAGACACAGACGATTCTGAGGGTTTGCTGGCTTGCCAGTCTCGCTGGATCAGGCAGGAGCTTCAGGTTCAGCAAGAGACCCCGTCTCAGTAATTAAAAATAATAAAAAGATGAAGAGTGAATGAGAAAGACATCCAACATCCTCTTCCAGCCTCTCCAGTGCTTGGACACATTTATGAAAACATGAGGGGCCACACATACATGCCCCCAAATAGTGAAATTATACGTTTACCAAATAACTGATTTCAAATATATTTTTATGATTCATTATTGGAAATGATTAAATTAGTTATATATTTTATATACCTACATACCTGGAGTAACATAAACATTTCTCAGGCAAAAAGAGAACTAGAGTAGACTCTGACAACAATTGTTTCACTAAATACAGAATTCCACGTCAGTGAACTGTTTAATTTTACCAGTGACCAACCACATCCTCAGACTTGATTGCATGTCTGCGCATGTGTGCCAACACACTTAATTTGAACGACTTTCTTTTGCTGGAATCTTCACGTTTCATCTTTAGGCCTGTCTCGAGCTATAGACAGAGACAGTGCCTTGTCAAGTTGTAATCTGGAAGAACTGCAAATGAACACCGCAGGCACTGGCCGCTCCCTGAATCCTACCTAAGAGCTCCCAAATAAATGACTGTTTTAAAGAGACTGGAGAATGTCCAGTCTCTTTGTACCAGTGTGAAAGGATTTTCCTCACACACAACAGACTGGACTGAGGTTTAGACAGCCCAGCTCCTTTGTCCTTCAAGTGGAAGACTCTGAGATGACATGAGTGGAGGACTGAGTACCAGTTGTCCACCGTGGTCATCGGCAATACACCTGCCATTGTTGGTTCCTTCCCTTGCTCCTCTGCCTCAGTCTTCTTCCTGTGTTCCCTGTTCTCTCATCTCTGACTCTAGGTCTCTCTTTTCCTAGCAGCTGTGAAAACTTGCAACTTCACAGCAGCCTCAACCCTTCCAAAAAGGGAAAATTGTAAAACCTAATGTTCCTTCTCTATCCAATTCTTTATACCATTGTGATGAGCCTACTGTCGGCCATCCCAACCTTATAAATGCCCAGAGTCTAAAAAGCTTAGTTGTGTACATTAGTTTGCTTCTCACCAGAGCAGTGCAAATCTTGCATGTAAATACATACATACACATACACGTATATGTAGTTCATTTAAAGTTTTTGGGTTGGGGTTGACTGGGGAGAGTTCCAAAGGTATAGATTTTGAACTAACATAAAGTAGAGTTTTTATTTGTTGGAGGTTATTCTAGGAGTGGTGAGTTCCTGGATTGCTGGGAGAATTTGTAAAGAAACAGTCATATATATTACACACACACACACACACACACACACACACATGCATGCTCACGCAGTGAGAGAGAGAGGGAGAGAGAAAGCGAGAGAGGGAGGGGAGAGAGAGAAGAGAGAGAGAGAGAGAGAGAGAGAGAGAGAGAGAGAACAGGCTTTCTGTGATGTGGGAGATTGTACCAAGTGAGGTCTAAGAGTCTCTTAAATGTTGAGCCTCTGAAGATGTGCAGGACCACATCAAGATGTTCCATATACCCAGCACTTAATGAGTATTCTCCTTCCGTGACAGTAAAAAGGCTCAAAGCTCAAAACAGTGTTTCCTTCCAGTTGGCCCTGTTGCTGGCCCCTTGTGGAGTTTGCAAATCAAGCTGTGGCTTTTGTTAGCTGCATCATCACAATAAAGATTTTGGAATCAGAATTGAGCTGGCAATTTTCTTGATGATGCATAAGGCAAAATAGGGCACAGCCTGCATCTCCACAGCTGTATTGGCATCACCCTGTTTAATAGCCTTAAAAGAGAGAGAGAGAGAGAGACAAGTCCAAATAAAACAACTTTTGTTCGTCATGTAGGCCGGTGTGTTCTGAGCGGCACAGATCTCTGTTTTATAAGACCCCTGCAAGGTTCATACTTGTAAATCTCATTACACACCCGGGGTCTACCTTACAAAAATCCCCGTAGAATTCGATGTGCTCCTTGGCAGGGAAAGATTTCATTTTATATAACAGAATTGTGGCCTTTCAGAAAGATAATTAGCATAGCTTCCTGTAACTAAGCCATTCAGGAGAAGTGTTGCTTATTGTATGTTAAAAGGCCATTCAAAAAAATGTATTTATATATTTGTTTTTTTCAAAAACACCCCATGTAAAAAGGCATCACTTCCAAATCATCAAACATACCACTGTAGCGGTCAGAAAATGTTTTGTAACATTTAATTTCTTTTCATTTTAATTTACATGTGCTGCTTTCCTCAGGTTCTCTCTCATCTTGGGCAAGAAATACTGAATTCATTTTGTATGTACTGAAGCCAAAAGAAAAAAATACAAAAGAAAACAAAATCCCCAAACTGGAGACTGCATTAAACCTCACCGAGTCTTTTCGTTGTCTTTCTAAGGCTCCACTTTCCCTGATTCCATTCTTACTTGGTTCTTCACACAGATTTCAGGCAGTGTAAGATTCTTGTGTACAGAGCACAGCACAGTTCTGCCCTTGTGTGTGCAGCCTGCACTGCAGTTCTCTAACTGGGAGCTCCCCAGGATTTTGTATTAATAACAAAGCATTATAAGCAAGAAGTGTCTTTGTCCCTGGTTTCTTCCAGATTTCCCTAGTAACAAGTTAAACAACAGAAATTTACCTCCCAGTTCCAAGGCCTGAAGTTGGCTGAGATCAAGGCCCCTGGCAGGTTTCTTCTGAGGCCCTTCTCCTTGGGTCGCCTGCGGCCATCTGCTTCCTATGTCATCTTACAGTTTGCACTCCCTGCTGGTCATGTTCAGTGTCCTCTTAGGGCTCACCTTAGTGGCTTCCTTTAAATGGTGAGTCTGTTTGGCCCAACCAGGTGTCCCGCTGCCTCTTCTCAGATGCCACCAAGGACAGCCTCTAAGGCATAGGAGATGACAAAACAAGAGGACCCGCAACTGTGCCCCCACATTGCAGCCTCTGTCATGGGCTTTGTAGGGACCGCTGCTGTGGGAATGCTGATCTACCTGACCACCCTTCATCTTCAGTTCTTATCACCAGCATCTGGCCCCTGTCTCCCCACTGCCTTTTCATTCCTTAGGGCCCGTAGGTTCTTCGATGCCTCATGGCCAAGGCTGCAGGGCTATGATATGACCACAGTAAATCTGAAAGTGGTCACAAAGTCAGCCACTCTATGCATAGGTAATATGCATACGAAGTTTAATACGTCAGCTGCTGATGTATGTCTATCAGAATTGTCATTGTTTTAAATTTGAAATGACTTGTCGTGTTCCGGATTGAACCCAGGCCTGTGTGCAGGCCAGGGAAGTGCTCAGCCACTGAGCTGTTGTACTGCCAGCCCTGAATTCTGTCCTTTTAAAACAGTTATTTATTTATTTATTTATTTATTTACTTATTTACTTATTTATTCATTTATTTTTGCCAGTGAAATATAGCTTTAGCACATGAAGGCGAAACAGGGAAAACTAATGTCATCTCCAGGGCTTTCACTTACGCCTTCCAATTTTGATTGTCTAGAATTATGTGCATGGCAGCGGCACATAAAAAAAAAAAAACCTCTAGAAAACAAGTCCACAATACTAGGCCTGTGTGCAGGCCGAGTCGTTCTCAAGAACAGTTTAGGCTCTTGCAAGAGGATCTCGGGGGCCATCTTTGGGTTCATAACGTGCCAGGAGGAGTCTGAGGCAGAGCAGTGAGCTGGAGCTGCCAGCCAGGGCCGCTGCCTCAAGCCCGCTGGGTGGGCCTTTGGGTTATTTAGCAAAACCTGTTACTGATTTTCAGTCCTCATTCCAGCGCTGGCTTCTAAGCCCTTTGCAGGATTTCAAAAACAACAGCAGCCTCAGATGAAGGCAGCTGCCTCCGAATCCATTATTTTTGCAGAGAGCAAGATGAAGGGGGTCGGCGTTCCCACCCCTTTTCTGCTGGGGGAGCGACCTGCGATAGGACTCAGCCCCGCTCTCCAGTGGTCAGATTCATTTCACAGTGGCAAAAACACAAATGCTTTGATACGGGGCCTGGAGGTCTTTGAAAGGAAAGTGGCTTTATTTATATTCCTTATGATCATTATGTGCTGGGATTATTTTCCCAGTAGGTGATGTCTCTTTTGCCCATATTTATGAAGCAGGGGAGAAAGCATTTAATGAATTTCAAGAGTGTATTTGACTGTAAAACACATCTCAGTATATTCACATGTAAATAACCCTTTGATTTGTTCTCTCTGGTGACCTTTTTTTTTTCCTTTGGGCTACATCACAGTTTGTTGTTGTTTTCCATTTTTAAATGGGAGGCTGGGTGATAATAATGAAAGATTATGCAAAAAAAATCCATGTTTAAAATAATGTTGATATGCCACTTGCGCTGTAGGATAATTACAGTAATTTGGCTATTACACTATATGGAGGCAGGAGCTGGTTGGTAGCAAACACAGCAATGGGGTGATTCAAGGGATTTTCATCCCAACTGGCTGTTTGATCCTGCTGACTTTTCTCTTGAAAATCAATTGCTCTCTATGAATACTCTGAATTCCCCCTTGATTAAATTGGCTGTCAGTGGGCTGCACCCATTACATGGGGGTCGCCCCAAGTTCTGCCTGCTTATAAACGTGTTTTTATTTTGACAACTCTCAACCTATCGTGGACCAAATTTAATCTGAGGGAAGAAACAGAGGAAGTAATTACTAAAAACACAGTTTCGTGCATGGCAGCAAACCAAGGGGGATGCTAGTGCTTCTGCTGCCTGGCGTGGAGCCAGCTCCTCGGAGACCGGGTCCCCTTGTATTTTGCTTGGTCTTTGGTGTTTTCTGACCTCCAGGGCCTCATGGCTCGCCTCACTCAGCCAGACCTGGGAGAGGTGCCACGGAAGCCTCTTTATCTCCTCACGGGTCTTTTGGAATCAGTGTTAGAAATCTGATTTTTTTTTCTTGAAAAGGAAGGACCTCTAGTATTGAAGATAAAGAAATTATTAGAGCCATGACTGGGGACACACACACACATATACATACACACATACACATATATATATATATATGTATATATGTATATATATATATACACAGACACATATATACACATGTATATACATATATGTATGTATATATGTTTGTGTGCTTGCATCTAGCTCCACAAGGAAAGAGACTCCATCCTCTTTATTGAGTGCTGATTTAAATGTATGTAAAATATTTGGCAGTAGAGGAAAACAAGGAGAACCCAAAGTTAGTTCTACAAAAAGCACCTTTTGTAATAGTTATGGGAAGATACCCAGCTTCTCTCACATAGACATGCCCTGTCGGTGAACAAACACAGCTATCCTAATACCATAGTAAAATACAGTTTATTCTGGAGCCAAAAAGTGAGTGTCCCGTGGCCTAGGGACATAGACTCAGATTACCCCAGTATGGTCTGATGTGGCAACAGTTTTATGCACAGCTTTTATGGAACAGATCGAAAGAAAATTATAAATCAAAGCATATTCAGATATGGTGGGGGAAACATCAGGTGGGGAGGCTCGGAGAAGCACGGAAGTTACTCGCTGCCTCACTTCCCAGATGCTCTGTGATGACATCTTGGCCTTTGAATTAGGCGAAGCTAAGAGATCGGGTCGGACATTCTAAAATGGCTTTTATGGGAGAGTCACAAGGGTGTTTAGTCAAGCATAGAGATGGACAATGAATGTCATTTGTTTTTTATTTTTATTTTTATTTATTTTTTGCAGGTGGTGGAGGAGATGACTAAAAATAGTCCCAGATAATTTGGCTCTAAACCTACAAGATTCCAGCTCTCCTCCATCACACAAGGAACAGCCTTAAACTGATGGGGGTTTTAGGGGAGAAAGTTAGTTGCAGGTCTTTTTCTTTTAAAGGTAGTTCTATGAGGCTAAGTTGCCATGTGCCTGTAAGAGGGGCATCATCTTTGCCCACTGAGAAGTTTCTCCGTGCGCGTCCCAGGCCCATTTCTTTGTTCGTGACTCCTATACTGGCTCCACCCGGATTTTTCAGTTGGAATCATCTATTCTTATTTCATTCTCGTGGAATTTCAGGGTCACACCACTGGTCCTTTCAGCCAAGGCCTCCTCGTGTGTCCCAAGTCAGGGCTTCTGGGCCGCTCTTAGGCAAGGCAAATGTGCTCCTTAAACGTTCATTCTGGTTTCTGCTTCTGATTTGATGCTCATCAGTGGTCGGGATTCCGCTTCCGAGAGATCTCTTCTCTCTTTCCAAGAGACCTCTTCTCTCTTTCCATCTTGTGGCTAGATCCTTTCTTGCAGCCATCTTTCTTTTACCTCCTCCCCCCATTAGACTTTTCTAATTTTTCTTTTCTTGAAAAGATTTGTTTATTTACAGTGTTTTGCCCACATGTATACACTAGAAGAGGGCACCAGATCTTGTTACAGATGGTTGTGAACCAGCATGTGGTTGCTGGAAATCGAATTCAGGACCACAGGAAGAGCAGCCAGTGCTTTTAACTTCTGAATCATCTCTCTAGCCCCCTCTAATTGGCCTTTCAACCTCACTTTTAGAGCAGTCCCTCAACTTTTAGTATTTCTTTTTTAATTTATTAATTACTATTGTTATTTCTTTGTTTCTGTTTCCTAGTGTCTTTGAATTCATTTTGTCCTTTCTTTGTCCTTATGAATTTTCTTTCTTTTCTTTTCTTTTCTTTTCTTTCTTTCTTTCTTTCTTTCTTTCTTTCTTTCTTTCTTTCTTTTCTTTTCTTTTCTTTCTTTTTTTCTTTCTTTCTCTCTTGTTTTTTCAAGACAGGATTTCTTTGTGTAGTCTTGGCTGGCCTGGAACTCACTATGTAGACCAGGCTGGCCTTGAACTCAGAGATCTGCCTACCTCTGCCTCCCAAGTGCTGGTATTAAAGGCGTGTGCCAACACTGCCTAGATATTTTTTTGTTTTGTTTTGTTTTGTTTTGTTTTGTTTTTTAAGAAAAGCATTTGGGGCTGGAGAGGTGGCTCAGTAGTTAAAACCACTTATAATTCTTGCAGAGGACTGTGGTTGGGTTCCCGAAACTCCTTTCTCCTCTCTCTCTCTCTCTCTCTCTCTCTCCTTCCTTCCTTCCTTCCTTCCTTCCATCCTTCCTTCCTTCCTTCCTTCTTTCCTTCCTTCCTTCCTTCTTTTTAGATTTATTTATTTTATGTATGTGAGTACACTCTTACTCTCTTTAAACACACCAGGAGAGGGCATCTGATCCCATTATAGATGGTTGTGAGCCACCATGTGGTTGTTGGAAATTGAACTCAGGACCTTTGGAAGAGCAGTTGGTGCTCTTAATTACTGAGCCATCTCTCAGGGTTCCCAGAGCTCTCATGCAGTCTGTAACTCCAGTTCCAGGGCATCTGACAACATCTTCTGGCTTCCACAACACTGCATATATGTGGTGCACATGCATACAGGCAGTCAAAACACCCATATACATAAAATAAAAATAAATACATCTTTTAAAAAATTTTTTTAAAAAAAAGAAAGAAAGAAAAAAAGGTGGGCGGTGGTGGCACATGCCTTTAATCCTATCACTTGGGAGGCAGAGGCAGGCGGATTTCTGAGTTCAAGGCCAGCCTGGTCTACAGAGTGAGTTCCAGGACAGCCAGGGCTACACAGAGAAACCCTGTCTCGAAAAATAAACCAAAATAAAATAAATAAATAAATGAATAAATAAATAAATAAATAAATAATAAAAAAATTAAAAAAAAGTTCTTGTGGTGTCAGTACTTGGAAGATAACATAAAAACATTTATTGGGAAGAACCCTTTTCTGTTAATAGGACCTAAATGGTTGAGGACCTTCAAATTAACTGGCAATCTACCGGGTATTGGGAGAAGGGGAAGATAAACACTGGAATATTCTCCTCTAGTGACAAAAAAACTCATTAAGAGTTAGAGCAAGAGGTAGAGGTGGATATCCCACCTTGACGAAGAAGAGTGGTATCTGTGGGAAGTTCTCTTGGGCTTCTTGGTGGTGGTGGTGGTGGTGGTACAGTGCTGTCTTCCTAGGCTTTCTCCTGCATAGGGTGCTCTTTTCTTGATGCTGTTTTGAGAAAAGGGCTCACTGTGTAACCTTGGGTGACCTATGTAATTCAGGCTAACTCACAGAGATCTGTCTGCCTCTGTCTCCTGAGTGCTGGAATTAAAGGACCACAACCTCACACCAGATTTGCAACTGAATTCACCCCCAAGCAAAGGGCTTGTCTTCTACAAAATAGGAAAACATTTGCAAGCAAGTTTCCCCCGGGGTGGGGGGGTGGGGGGTGAGGGGGTGGGGGTGGTGGGGGTGGTGGGTGGGGGGTAGGGGAGGTAGAGTGGGAGTGGGTGGGGTAGGGTAGGGTGTAGAGTTGGGGTGGGTAGCTGCTTAAGTTTAGACAGATTTCCTTTCCACCACTGCTGACCACTTAGCTGTCTTTGGTTTGAATTTCCAGACCTCCAGGGTGGCTTGCGCATCCCATCCTTTTCCCTGTTTGAAACTCCCCAGTACTTTTCACCGTCAAGGTGTGGTGTGAATTGTAGAGAGGGGTTGCTTAGAGGTTCCAAGGCAGAGATGCAAAAAGAGAAGACTATAGATTGGAGCAAAGAAATAAAAATTGACTATTTGGAGCAAATTATAAGCCTGATTTTTGAGACCACAGCCATCCAGTCAAAAGCATACAAAATAATGGGTCTCATTTATGACCTAGGATCTTGTTCATGGTCACCCCAGTTACTCTCTCCTTTGTTCGTTGCTGTCTTCTGTCTTCTCTCCTAGATAATACTTGTATTGGTCTCGCTCATAAATAAATAAGCATGCATATATTATGCACACAAATATATACACACATTAGTGAGATTAGTCATAGTTGAAAGTGTAGTATTTGTCTTTCTTAGCCCTTGCACTTTCTTGTTCCCTGTTCCATTTTCTTTAGACCTTTTCCTACGTAGTCTCACTTTTACTTCTCTCCCTCTCTCTCTCTCTGTGTGTGTGTCACACACATACTCACCACATTTATATACACACACATGTGCATACATATACTCACCAACACAATACACACAATACATGCTCACAACACACACACACATGCACACACACACACACACACACACACACACACACACACGCACGCACATAGAGTAATCTCCATCATTTTCTTTGAAATAATATAATTTCTTTTTTTTATAGATTATTAAAACTCCACTGTGTGTATATTGCAGTTTTTAATCCATGTATGCAGACAGACATCTAGTCTGCTTTCATACCTTGGCTGTTTGAACAGTCCTACAGTAAACATCCCACAATGCATTTAGATTTTGTCAGGTGTATGCCCGGGAGTGGCATAGCTGCCTCATAGGGAGCTCTGAAGGTTCTGAGGAAGCTCTATACAGATTTCTCTAGGGTTCACATTAGTTTACAGTACCACCCACACCATAGAAAGCCCCACCCCCTTTGATGGCATTCATAGACTGTTTTCTCATTGTTAGTCATTCTGAACAGTGTTAGGGTTCTGTGGTCCTGGTACCAACAACCAGGGTGAGAGAAAATCTCAATGTATTTTTTTTTCATTTCTCTGGTGGCCAAAGATGTCGAACCTATTTTCGCATATTTATTTATTGGCTACTTGTATCTCTTCTTTTAGGAACTGTCTGTTCTTTCCCATTTATTGATTGTGTGATCTGAGGAGTTGTGGTCAACTTTTTGGTTCTTTGTAGACACTGGCTACCAGTCTCTCAGGTGTACAGTTGGCAGAGGTTTTCTGGGGCCCGTCTCTGAGCAGTGCTGTGTTTTCTTTGCTGTGTAGATGCTTTTTAATCCCATGCAGCCCCATGTGTTAGTTCTTGCAATGTCGCCTTGATCTGCTGGAGTGCATACCAGAAACTCCTTCCCTGTCCCTCTACCTGGAAGTTTAAATTTTCAGTTCTTACACTAAGGTCTTTGATAGAGTTCAAGTTGATTTAGTACAGAGAAACAGGGATCTGGCTTCATTCTTCTATATGTAGACAAAGAAGCTGTCTTTTCTCCAGTGTGTGCTTTTCAGCTTTGTTAAGGATCAGATTGCTATAAAAGATTTATTTCTGAGCCGGGCAGTGGTGGTGCATGCCTGTAATCCCAGCACTCTGGGAGGCAGAGGCAGGTGGGTCTCTGAGTTCGAGGCCAGCCTGGTCTACAGAGTGAGTTCCAGGACAGCCAGGGCTATACAGAGAAAACCTGTCTCAAAAAAACCAAAAAACAAACAAAAAAGATTTGTTTCTGGGTCCTCTGTTTTATTCTATTGGTCTACATGTCTGTTTTTGTGCTGGTATCATGTTATGTTGATTTAGTTACTATAGTTCTATGGTATAATTTGAAATCAAGTGTTGTAATGCTGCAAACATAACTCCTTGCTTAGCATTTATTCTTCTTGGGTTTTTATTTGGAGGGAGGAGTCTTTTATGTTTCCATTAGAATTTTAAGACTATCATTTTTATGAATAATATTACTGGAATTTTGATGTGAATTGAATTTAACTTGTAGCTGACTTTCAGAAACAAGGTCATTTAAAACAATATGTAATGCTGCCAGTTTGTAAACATGAGTGGTCTTCTTGCTTTTGAGAACTGCAAGTTCTTCTGTGTTTTGTAGTTTTCAATGAAGTCTCTCATATACTTAGTTAGGTTTGTACCAATAGTTTCATTACCTCTTCTCCTCTCTTTCTTCCTCCCCCTCTTCTCTCTCTTTCTCTCTTTCTTTGGTATATGCATTTGAATACATGTATGTTGGGATCGTAGGGTAGCGGCGGCTCCAGAAAGACCATACCAGGCCAAACAGTTCCATGTAAAGTTTATTGAGAGGGGAAAGGGCAAAGGTAGTGGTAGGAAGAGGGGTGGGGAATTGGGGAATGAGAGAGAGAAAGAGAGAGAGAGAGAGAGGGAGGGAGGGAGAGATTCCTCTTATATATACACAGATGGTGACATGGTCACAGGTAAAGGTGAGCTCAACGGATTCTGGGAATATGGTGGTCGTTGTCTTGGCAACAGGTCCTGGTACCAACATTCCTCCCTTCTTCTTATTTTTATAAAGAGAAGAAAAAGAGGGTATTGAGCTTGGATGATGTACCTGGTAGAGTCCAGTAACTGGATGACAACAGGAGAATGATGTTGCAACAAAGGGGGTCTGGTCGTCCAAACTCTGGGGTCCACCTGAGAAGCAGGTAAAGGAAACAACAGGTTAGTGTTAGTAGGTTGACTGGCTAGAAGAAGGAGCAGAGGTTGTCGAGCTTGGGTTTAGTCGAATGAGAGGAGCAAAAGAAATAGAGGCTCCCAACTTAGCTAAAAGATCCCTTCCAAATAAGGGGACAGGAAATATTGGCACTACCAAAAAGGAATGGTTGAGGGTTACACCCCTAAAAATGCAACTTAGTGGGGTCTGATGAGGAAGATAAGGTTGTCATCCTATCTCGACGATAGGAAAACTCGAAGGTAAAGTGGGTCCCCAAAACTCTGTCAGGACTGAGTAAGTGGCTCCAGTGTCCAAGAGGAAGGAGATGGGCCACTCACATACCATGATAGCTACGGGGTTCCCTGCTGGTGATGGGTGTGGTTAGGTCGAGGGAGCTCCAACCCCTTCAGTCATCCATAGCCAAGCCTGGGAGGTCAGCTGGAGGAGTACCTGGACAGGAAGTCCCTCTGTTCTGGGTGACACAGGGCAATCGACAGCACAATGTCCCTCCTGATAGCACTTAGGACACGGTCCTCTTGGCTTGTGGGGATTAGGGCAAGCCCTCACCCAGTGACCTTGTTGACCACATCTATAGCAGGGAGCTGGTGGTTCCTGAGCCTTAGAAGGCCCGGTGGTGGCTGGAGCAGGTCGGACAGCCTTTGACAGCATGTGGGATTTTTGGTTTTGGGCTTTCTCATCTCTCTCATGGTACACCTTGAAGGCCAGCACCAAGACTTCTGCCTGTGGAGTTAGGGGTCCCCTCTCCAAGTGCCTAAGTTTAGCTTTTGTGTCAGGGTAGCTCTGGGAAAAAAGTAGGTCATCAGAAGTTGTTACCTTCTGGGTTTTCAGGGTCCAGATTAGTGTATTGTAACAAAGCCTTTGTGAGGCGTTCTAAAAACTGAATGGATTCTCCTGCTTATCCTGGACAACCTCCTGGAGTTTTTCAAAATTTACTGGCTTTAAGGCTGCTCTTATAAGACCAGCCAGAAGGCATGTAATAAACATGTCTCTGGCTAAAATACCACCTGTGGAATTGTAGTTCCACCAGGGATCCTGGTCAGACACTGACTTCAAATCTGATTGGATATGTTCTGTCTATTTGGTGAATTTTGTCTGCATGCATTCTTGCCTCTTCCCAAACTTACCCGCATTCATCAGGAAGTAAATTATTAGTAAGAATCATATGAACATCATGGAAAGTCAAGCTATACGATTGAGTGATATACTGAAACTCCTTAATAACGCTGCAAGAGTTAGAAGTATAGGAACCCAGTCTGCTTCTTATTTGAGAAAGTTCACTCAGCAAGAAAAGAACTTGTACTCTGACCAGACCATCAACTCCAGCTACTTCCCTTAAAGGAAGGACCGGTGCTGGGTCAGGTGTTCTTGAAGGAGAACTTGGGGGTCTGGCTGTGGCCTTAGAACACGTGCTAGGAGGGGTAAAGATCGGCGCCAGTTCAGGGCATTTGGAATGACCTGCAGCTGGCACAGATGGAGGGGGGAGGGGTTTGGAGAGGTCGAGCTAGAAGACTCTGGGGCTTGGTGAGGAGAAACTGAGGCAGCAGTTTGGGTTTTTGTTGGCATGGTGGTGGATCTGTGGTGGATGGGAGATGGCTCATTGGCAGGATCAAGTGTAGTGGAGGATGGGTAGGTTTCATGGCTAAGAGAAGTTGGGTTGGGGGACAAGAAGAGCCAAGGGAAGGTTTAAAGGGAAGATAGATGAAAGCTTGAACATATAAAACCTCATTCCATTTACTGGACTGCTGGATGTATGTATGGATCTCTTAAAATGATCGGGTCTAGAGTGTCATTAGGTGGCCATTTGAAATTATTATCTAAAGGGTATTGAATTCAAAATCCTTTAAAGGGTATTGAATTATTGCAGGGTGGATCAGTTTTGAGTGCCTCAAATTGGGCATTAGTTTCAGAGATTTGAGATTTTAAAGAAGACATCCCAGTGGGGTGCCTGGAGGTGTGGTCAAAGACAAGTCAGTTCCCATTGGGTGAGAGAGAGGGAAGTTACTGGATAATCCATTCCAGTGTCCCAGAGAACTTCCAGTAATACGGTTACGGCCAAGCTAGAAATTCAGGTTGTCATGAGTAATTTCTAGGGGCCTGACGGTGACATTTCTTGGAAACATCAGAAAGCAATCCAACCTGGTCCAGGAATTTTTGGCAGCTGCAAGAGCTCAAGGGATTTTAGACTGCTTTCGAGAAGGGAAGTCATCCAAGGGCTCTATGTCCTAACACATAGTTCAGCCAGGAGGCCAGTCATATGGGCATTGAAAGCCAACCCTTAGCCCAAAAGAGACCAGCCAGGCCTTATCTGGACCTAAGGATCCCTCCCATCAACATGAAAAACTACTTACCAATTAATATGACTGGTGTGTGTTTGCAGGATTCTGCAGTCCGGTAGCAGGAAATGTGGAACTGTTTGGTTGGTTGGCCAGAGTAGTAGTAGGAGTAGTAGGTTGGCCGTGGTAGGCTGCAGCAGCACAGCTCACATGGTAGAAGCCTGTGAGACTCGCCGTGGTGGCAGCAATGATGGATTGCATTGGTCTGTGCAATGGTGGAAATTCACATGATGGTTACTAGCAGATGGAGTCCATGTGGTTTAGTAGTGGCTGCAGGTGGTGATGGTGGTGGTGATGGTGGTGGCGTCAGTGTTGGCATCGGTTCTCTGGCAGGGGCAGCTGGCTTCATCCCCATGCTGGATGGCGACCAATGGTCACCTGGGTCTGCAGTTCCCTTGCATAGCGATCACCTAAGTCTCGGCACCAATGTTGGGATCATGAGTGGAAGCAGCTGCAGAAAGACCACACCAGGCCAAACAGTTCCACGTGAGGTTTGTCAAGAAGGGAAAGGGCAAAGGTAGCAGCAGAAAGGGAAGAGGGGAAGTGGGGTGTTCTTTTTATATATACAGATGGAGATGGTAGCATGGTCACAGGTAAAGGTCAGCCCATGGATTCTTAGAATATGGTGGCTGTTGTCCTGGCAACAGGTCCCGGTACCAACAATGTATGTTCATGTTATCTTCTTCTTGTTTTGGGGGGAAGGGGAGAGGGTGGGGAACAGCTCTCATTGAATTCTAGCTCACCAATTAGCTAGAACCCTCTTCCCTACCAGCCTCCTCCTGACTTTGCCTTCCATCTCTGGGATGACAGGCCCCCGCATGCCATGCTGCCAGTATTTATGATGATACTGGGAGTCCAAGCTTGTGTTCTCTGCTCTTGTACTTACATGGCTAGCATGCTATCTGCTGAGCCTTCTCCCAAGCCCCTATTTCATTTTCTTTTTTTAAAAATTGATATATTTTTTATTTACATTTCAAATGATTTCCCCTTTTCTGTGTCCCCACTCCCTGCAAGTCCCATAAGCCCTCTTCCCTCCCCCTGTTCCTCCATCTACTCCTTCCCGCTTCCCTGTTCTGGAATTCCCCTATACTCTTACACTGAGTCTTTCCAGAACCAGGGGCCACTCCTCCATTCTTTTTGGATATCATTTAATATGTGGATTATGTCTTGGGTATTCAAAGTTTCTAGGCTAATATCCACTTATCAGTGAGTGCATACCATGACTGATCTTTTGAGACTGGGTGACCTCACTTAGTATGATGTTCTCCAGCTCCATCCATTTGTCTAAGAATTTCATGAATTCATTGTTTCTAATGGCTGAGTAGTACTCTATTGTGTAAATATACCACATTTTTTGTATCCATTCCTCCGTTGAAAGACACCTAGGTTCTTTCCAGCTTTTGGCTACTACAAATAGGGCTGCTATGAACATAGTGGAGCATGTGTCCTTATTGCATGCTGAAGAATCCTCTGGGTATATGCCCAGGAGTGGTATAACAGGGTACTCAGGAAGTGTCATGCCCAGTTTTCTGAGGAACCGCCAGACTGATTTCCAAAGTGGTTGCACCATCTTGCACTCCCACCTGCAGTGGAGGTGTGTTCCTCTTTCTCCACATCCTCGCCAACACCTGCTGTCTCCTGAGTTTTTGACCTTAGCCATTCTGACTGGTGTGAGGTGAAATCTCAGGGTTGTTTTGATTTGCATTTCCCTAATGATTAATGATGAACATTTCTTAAGGTGTTTCTCAGCTAAGGTTGTGTGTGTGTGTGTGTGTGTGTGTGTGAGAGAGAGAGAGAGAGAGAGAGAGAGAGAGAGAGAGAGAGAGAGAGAAGAGAGAGAGAGAGTGGGGGGAGATGGGATTATTTTTCTGATCTCTTTTTAGTATTCATTATTGATCTATAAATAAATTCACTGAATTTTGTATGTTGGATTTTGTGTTTTGCTACTTCACTGAATTTATTAAGCATAAAGTCTTGTGGTATAATCTGTAGGGTCTTCTGAATATTTGGTAATCTACAAATTTGATCATCTACAAATGAGGATAATCCGACTTTTTTCTTCCCTGTTTGCATTTCTTTTATTTCTCTCTCCTACCTTATGGCATTGGTCAAAAGGTCAAGTGCCATATTGAACAGAAGCCACGAGAGTTAGTATCTTTGACTTGTTCTTGGTTTTAGAGGGAATGCTTTCTGTTTTTACACATTAGTATGATACTAGCTATGGGTTTATTTTAGTTATCATTTGTTATGTTATGATCTTTCTGTATCTTGTTTCCTCAAGGTTCTTATTATAAAAAGACATTAACCTTTGTCAAAGGCATTTTTCTGAAGCTATACAGAAGATTATATGATTCTGGCTTTTTTGTGTATTGTATTACATTTATAGATTTGTATACATTGAACCATACTGGTATTCCTAGAATGAAGTTAACTTGATTTGGGAGGCTGGTCTTTTTAAAATATTACCACAATTTGCTTGAAAGCATTTTATCATTTTGCATTCTGTTTTTCAGATATTGGTCTCTAGCTTTCTTGTGTACGTTTTTATTAAAATCTAGTTTTGGTATCAGTGTAATGCTTATTCTATAGAATGCATTTAGAAGCCCTCTTCCCTTTCTACCTTATAGAATAGTCTGAAGAACATTGATGTTAGTTCTTTAATGTTCTTGTAAGATTTGACAGCGAGTCTATCAGGTCCTAGGCTTTTTCTTTGGGAGGAGACATTTTGCTACTCTGTCAATCTGTGAAGTATTACTGATTTCTTCTTTAATGTTTATTATTTCTCATCTATTTTGTATTGTTCTGGTTTTCTAAGACCTTGAAGTGCATTGTTAGGTTAGTTTTTGCGATCTCTCTCTCTCTTTTCAATGGTATTTATTTATTTATTTATTATTTAGTATGGGTGGGGGACAGTGTGTGTTTGTATCCATGCGGAGGTCAGAGGTCAAAGGTCAAACTGTCTGAGTCAGTTCTTTCTCTCTATCATGTGTGTTCTAGGGATTGAGTGCAGGTCATCAGACTTGGCTACAAGTGCCTTTACTAACTGAGCTATCTCACCTGCCTCTCTTTGATTTAATTTTAATGTAGACATTAATAGCCATATACTTCTTCCTTATAATTATTACCTTTGCTCTGTACCACAACTTTTATATAGTGTTTTCATTTTCATTTTATTGTAGGAATTTTTTAAAGTCTTCCTTTATTTTTTCAGTGTCCCCATAACTATCCTGAAGTATATTATTCAGTCTCCATGTGTTTGCATAATTTCTCTTGCTGTTGATATCTAGCTTTTTTTTTCCATTTATGATCTGACAGAATGTAAGCAATTATTTCAGTTATTATTTGTGTGTTGTGGTGGTTTGAAAGATAATGGCTCTTCCAGGCTCATATATTTGAATACTTGGTCTCCAGTTGATAGAACTGTTTGGAAAAGTTAGGAGGTGTAGCCTGTTGTAGGCAGTATGTCAGAAGGTTTCAAAAGATATGTGTCATTCCCAGCCCTTCCTTCTCTACCCCAGTCCCTGTTGCCTTCTGCTTGAGGTCACCATGGATCTAACCCTCCTGAGACAACAAGCCCAAATTAAACCAATTTGTTTTATGAATTGCTTTTGTCATGGTGTTTCTTACAGTAGTAGAAAAGTAACACACAAGTTAAGTGTTTGATAGTTAGGTTTGATAACTCAAATATACTCTACTTTAGAGAGAATTCCATGAAGTGCCAAAAGGACTGTATTCAGCAGTTGTGTAACACACCTGTAGATGACTGTTGATCTATTGAATCTGTTTCATCTGTGGTACAGTTTAACTAACCTCCCTTTGTTGATTTGTTGTTATTCTCCAGGAGAGAATAGAGTACTGATGGCACCTGCTATTAATGCATTGCATAGTTCATTTCTAGACTGGTATGGTTTACTCTGTGAAATTACGTACATTACAACTATCTTCTTGATATATTCTTCTTTATCAGTACTTAGTGACTTCTTCTCTTCCTCCCTCCTCCTCGACCTTCCTCTTCCTGCTGCTGATGCCACTCTTTTCTTCTTCTTTAGTAGCTCAGGTGAGCCTTGAACTTACCATTTGCTAAGGGTAACCTTGAAGTTCTGCTCCTTCTTAGCCTCCCAGGTGTTAGGATTACAGACTTTGTGCCACCATGGTTTTATTCAATGCTGGGAATGAATCTCAGGGTTTTGGTCAAGTTAGAAAGCCCTCTATCAATTCAGCCACAACCTTAACTCTGGTATATGTCTTTTAATTTGAAAACCAAGAACATTTACATCCAGGGTAAAAACAAATAAAACAAACAAACAAACAAACCCAAAATGAAACAATGGAATTTATGGCTACTAACTAGCATTAGAGAAGATTTCTTAAAAGAATCTTGTACACATAACAGAAAGATAAAAATTGTCTTAGAGATCAGCAAAGAGTAAATCCCACTAGAAAAGTGGATCAGGAAACAAGACATAAAAATGCAGCTTCAGAAAAATCAACAAAATGGCAGAATTAGGATGCAGGTTCCCATTAAAACCCCGAGTATAGGAGGAGACTCTTTCTCCACTATTTGTACTGTATATTGAACTCAGAAAATTGAGTTACCAGTGTTTCTGAACTAAGTTTGTGTTGTGTTTTCCTTCACACAGTGGCTCTTCTGGGTTCAAGAGAGAAAGGTATGGTGGCAAAGCGTGGGTTTGCCTGAGGTGCACCACAAAGGCCGTGGGGGATTTGAAGCACGGGCTTGGTGTGGTAGCGATCTGCCAGTAGGAACCTCTCCAGCTGAGTGGAGAGATTGTGGAGTTCTGAGTTAGAGTCTTTCTAATATTTTCTTTTTTTCTTTAATTCGATATATTCTTTATCTACATTTCAAATGGTTTCCCCTTTCTTGGATCCCCTCTCCCATAAGCCCTTTTTCTTCCTCTTGTTCCCCAATGACCCCTTTCCTGCTTCCCTATCCTGGTATTCCCCAACACTGCTGCACTGAGCCTTTCTAGGACCAGTGGCCTCTCCTTCCTTCTTCTTGGGCATCATTTGATATGTGAATTGTTTCCTGGGTATTTCAAACTTCTGGCCTAATATCTGCTTATCAGTGAGTGTGGGTTCTTTTGTGATTGGGTCACCTCACTCAGGATGACATTCTCCAGTTCCACCCATTTGCCTAAGAATTTCATAAATTCATTGTTTTTAATAGCTGAGTAGTATTCCATAGTATAAATATACCACATTTTCTGTATCCATTCCTCTGTTGAGGGATATCTGGATTCTTTCCAGCTTCTGGCTATAATAAATAGGACTGCTATGAACATAGTGGAGCATGTGTCCTTATTACATGCTGGGGAATCCTCTGGGTATATGCCCAGAAGTGGTATAGCTGAGTCCTCCGATAATATTATGCCCAGTTTTCTGAGGAACCACCAGACTGATTTCCACAGTGGTTGTACCAGCTTGCAACCCTACCAGCAGTGGAGGAGTGTTCCTCTTTCTCCACATCCTCGCCAGCACCTGCTGTTTCCTGAGTTTTTAATCTTAACCATTCTGACTGGTGTGAGGTGAAATCTCAGGGTTGTTTTGATTTGTATTTCCCTAATGACTAATGATGTTGTGTTTATCTCTGTATCACATTTTTTAAATAGGGTTATTTGGCTCTCTGGAGTCTAACTTCTTGAGTTCTTTGAATATATTGGATGTTAGCCCTCTGTCGAATGTAGAGTTGGTGAAGATCTTTTCCCAATTTGTTTGTTGCCATTTTGTCCCATTGACAATGTCCTTTGCCTTACAGAAACTTTGTAATTTTATGAAGTCCCATTTGTCAATTCTTGAACTTAGAGCATAAGCTATTGGTGTTCTGTTCAGGAACTTTTCCCCTGTGCCCATGTCCTCAAGGGTCTTCCCCAGTTTCTTTTCTATTAGTTTAAGTGTGTCTGGTTTTATGTGGAGGTCCTTCACGAGATAAAAACAGGTTGGCCATTGCTCGCCAGTGTATGGCCGGCCAGGCCGCCGGGTCAGAAGCACAAGCGCTGGAATGTGCCAGTTCATTTTTAATATTTCCCACAACAATTAGACTTAATGGCAAGTACCTTTACCTGCTGAGCCATCGTGGTTGTTCATGTACTGATCACTGGTTGTGTGTTAACACAAGTACAAGCATATACGCGTGTATCTGCATGCCACAACATCCGTATTGAGGTTAGGGAACAGTTTTGAGGAGCCAGCTCTTTCCTTCCTTCCACTATATGGATTCCTGGGATTGAACTCAGGTCATCGAGCATGGCAAAAAGCACCCTCACCCACACACAGCATGTTCACTGGCCTAGCATCCACAAGTCCAATAATTATAAGAAAGGTAGAAGCAAACGTAATATAAACCAAAAAGCTGTAGAGGTGAATTTTAAAAATAAAGATGGGAAAGAGAAGAAAATGGAAGACGCAAGCTAGAACATTCAAAATGGAGAGAGGAAGAAAGACAGAAGAAAGGTAGAGAATGGAGACAGAGATTTAGAAATAAATGAGTTTTACTGTTATTAGAAGCAGAAAAGAAAATATAAAAAACTCAAAAGAATAATTATATATATAAAGAAACAAAATCTATAGAAATATATACAAACCAAATATTAAAAAAATAAGATATTAATAGATATCCATACAACTATTTTAGACTTATGTGTTTGTACATTGCCTACTTGTGTCTGCATATCACTTTTTATTGGTACCTTCAGAGAGTGTTGGAATCCTGCATATATGGGGTTACAGACAGTTAGGCTACTGTATGAGTACTGGGAACTGGACCTGGGTCTTTCAAGAGCACTAAGTGCTCTTAACCTTTGAGCTATCTCCATAGCCTCTTAATATAAATATTTTTAAAGATCAAAAAAAAAGATTTATACTTATAAACCTCTGCACTTCTTTCTGTGGTTTCTTGTGCGAGGCACACCTTGGATAGAGCACCTTCTGTGAGATAGTTACTGGTTTATTGTTTTATTGTAGGGTTTGGGCTTTTTTTTGTCTTATGTTTTCTGTGTTGCTCACCGTGACTCAGGCAGTGAGCATGGACTGAGTAGGCATGTGGCCAGGTGGGAATAGCTTTGTTTCCTTGCTCACCAGTGCAGAGTCGTGCGGAACCAGAGTTCCCTAGGCCGGGCGTACTTCAGGCAGATTTGCTCTATCTAGCTGCAGGCATGATGGGTATTTCGGGTGCTCCCTGAAGCCCACACCTAGAGTAGCGCACATACCACTGTCCAGGAGCTGCAGCTGAATTGGTGCTTTCTACCAGATACAATTATGGTTTCCTGAGGGTATAACCATCTCAGTAGCAGTGATGACCATATGAAGAGAGATACTTGTACCCCTCCTCTTGGCTATCAGTCAGCTTTATTCCAATTCATGGGGAAACAATAGACCCCATGAATTGGAATTTCCCCAGGAGTCTCATGCTGGGAGAAAGAAAAGGCTGGAGCCTGGTGCCAGCCAGAAGAAGAATTTGTCTCCCAGAAAGGTATTTCACACTGCCCCCCCACAACACACACACACACACACACACACAGGATAGAGACAGGAGCACAGTATGGACGCAGACATAAACAAACTAACCAATAAAATGCAAAAAAAAAAAAAAAAGATTTTATAACAAGGAGCTGTACCCATGAAATCTCAACAATATGGTCACCTAAACCAGACCAGCACAATGACAGTTGACAAGGAAGATCCTCAGAGCATCGAGTGGCTGTAGTGAGAGATCAGGGGCAAATTGCTGATAGGTTTTCTCATCCCATGTGCTTGGCCCTGAACACATGTGCATATGAGCATGGACTAACCGGTCTCTGTTGCAGAAACTTTCCTGTCCAATTTCATCAGTCCAGTGATTGGATGGGGACATAGGGGGCAGAGCTAGGAGTTGTAGAGGAGGGTGCACAGGCACAGGAGGAGGGAGACAAGGGGGGTGTGTGGAAAAGGAGGTCTCAGCAGGAGTGTTGGACGCCATGGCTTTGGATGTCTTTTTGTACATTATTATGAGGTTAGAAATATTGGCAAAAGTTTTCATTGTATTGGCATCTTGAATTTGTGTTTTAAATATTGATGAATCTGATTGGCAAATTAATTGAGTGTTAAGAGACTGTTCTACTGGGTAATTTGGGACCCCACGGTCCGGGAACCAAAGGAACTGGCAGCCTGTGAGTAGTGTGGCATGTGTGGAATGTGGGTTCGCTGATGGTGGAGGGAGAACACAGTTGAGATGCTGAGGAAGCTAGCTAGAACTGACTAGCTCAACGGCAACAGTGAGAGCCACGCTGAGGGGACCCACCGGGACTTGGTGCAGAGGCCTGGCAGGGTGGTCATTATTAATTAACACTACAGGTCTCAGATGGTTCTATGTACATATATACACATATATGTATATATGTAACAGTAGTACTTGAAGAAGAGACATGAATTTGAGAGGGAATGGGGGACGTGAGAGGAATTGCAGTGGGGGAAAGGGAAGGGTGGAAGCAGTGTGAATGCAGATTCATGTATGAAAGTCTCAGCAACAGCCTGAGTTGAGAGCAACCCAGTCAAGCACGTCCCTCCATGAGCCAAGAGAATCTTCCATTAGTCAAGAGCATCTTCGGTGATCTCTGCTGGAATTCCTGCCTTGGCTTCCACTGATGAACTGTGCTTGGGACATGTAAACCAGATGAACACAGCTAAACACCCCCAAATAGAGCTAAAGACATTTGACACAGTTTTGACTTGTCAGATCGGCTTGCAGGTGCCACTGGCATCAAAACAGTGGGCAGTGATGACTAGAACCACATCTTGAGCAGCAGGAATCCTTAGTTATGTATTCCTCTTGCCCTCTATTCAAACCTAAACCTCATGCCCTTGTACCTCTGTGTTCCTTTCCAGTGTGGCCACAGTGGATACATTTTTTTCTCTACCTAATGCTTCTCTTTAATTGGCCCACTAAGTGACTGAACCTAGCTTCTTAAGTCAGGTAACATGGCCAGTCTCTGGACATAGTTGCACATGTTACCTCAGTCCTGACCCTCTTCCGGGGCCATCACATCCTCTGGTTTTAAGAGGAGAGAGATCTGGATGTTTATCCCAGATCCCTCTACGTGTATTTGTCAGTGATCTTGCTGCGGTGGTTGGATGGCATCTCACTTGACCACATGATAGATGTTGTACGACACTGTGACAACACTTGCTTTGAGTTACAAGAAAAGAAAAGGCTTATGCTATGTTACCCAGAGAAGCAAGCATGGGAGTGACCTACAGCACTGGGCTTTTACACTGGGATGTGCAGAGTAAGTCGCCAGTGCCAGTGTGTAGTCCCAGATCTGTAGCTGGTCTTTGCTGCCTTGTGGCTTCTTCTTTTTCCCACCCTTCACACCCCTGGTTTCACCCTCTATCACTAGATAAGAGAGAAAGAAGGATAGAGGGGAAGGCGGAATGAGGAAAATCCCTGAATCTGATTTCTCTCTTTTTGTTTCTTCTTTGACTATATCTCACAACCAACCTCCCTAAACAACCAACAACAACACCTATAGGCACTCTGAAAATTTCCCAGAATTCTAAACATCACAGGATTGCAGCTGGCAAAACCATGCCTTTGCTAGAGCATGAGGCGAATCATAGTCAGTCTGAAGCAGCCTCACATCCTTACACCTGGAATTTAAAACAAAACAAAACACCTGTATTCTTACATTTCTGTGTTTTTCAAAGAAACTGAGATCCCATGATTCTAAAAACTGTTGCTCCGTGGATCCGCTGAGTTAGCCCTGCACTCCTGCAGTGTTTTCCTTTCCCTTGGGCTCACTGCCTTGTCTCCCTTCCCTCTCCATTACTTCTCTCTGCAGACGGGCTGTGCTGCTGCCTGCCAAATGTGAGTGCACTCTGTGTAGCTCTCTCTTCTGATAGCCAGAGTTTCTGCATGTAAGTCTCTCTGTCTGATATTAACCACCCATGTGTCCCCTTGAACACCCACTTTGCTGAGAAGCTATTTTCTGGTTGACTCCAAACTACACTGACACCCAGGACACACTGCTTCCAAGCTACCATCATCTCCTCCCTAATTAGTTTTTGACTCTTTTGCAAGATGAAAGACCAAATGCTTGCCCAGGGACCCTCTGGAATACTATTGTAGTAGCTGAACTCAATTTCCAAGTGATAGAGGTCTGTCATCCTTCTCCTAGAAGGGAAACTCCTTTGGAGATATGGTCAAAGAAGCTGAATCTACAGGACACTCAACTCATCCAAATAGTGTTACTTCCCCTCTCTCCTTATCGCTCAGAAGTTCTCAGTCTAAATAATTTACTATATCGATGTTGTCACTGATATAGTATTACTATATCAGGGGGTGTAAATGTTTCTACATGGCATTGCCTCACCTATATTTCATAACTATTACCAAGTAGTGTTGAAATTAATATTCTCACGATTGTTATTTTATGAATAATTGTTGCTTGTAATTGTAGTCTATTCTTTTAGTTAAAATTTATGTAGGAAAGCAGTTTGGTTGCCAGTTGATTATTATCATTGTATGTTGGCTCTCTTGTATTTGGTCTCCATTTGTGTATGTGTGTGTGTGTGTGTGTGTGTTGTCTAGAAAAATAGCCTGTATACTCTGGGTTTGAATGAATGTCTTCTACTCTAGTCTGATATAGGGTCAGTTCTTAGACACTGGACTTCTGAATGATGTGAATGTGTCTTCTTTGTTTAGAGTTTAGAATTTCAGGTCACACTGTGAAAAACAGCTTACTAACGACCCACAACTCTAATATATCCTTACTATTGCTGACCTGGCATAACTCTGAGACAGGGAGGTTTCTTGCTTTACTGTTGTGTTGTCCATTTCTCCAGGTGTTTGTAAAGCTCTCGCTTTACTCACTTGGATGCTTCGGTACCTGTCTCAGTTATTTCTCTGTTACTGTGATACACAACCCTGACAAAGGTGATGTAGGGAGAAAGGGGTTTTGTTTGGCCCACAGTTACAGAATATAGTCTATCATGGCATCAGGAACTTGAGGGAGGGAGCCAGTCTATGAAGCAGAGAATGCTGAAGGTGTGTTCCTGGTCAGATCCTTCTCTTCACTTACCCAGTCCAGGATTTCTGCCGAGAGTGACACCACCCACAGTGGGTGGGTCTTCCTGCTTCAACTAACAGTCAGGATAGTCGCCCCAGACATGCCCAGTGGCCCATCCAGTGATTCTAGATTTTGTCATGCTTACACTAACCATCACAGTGCTTATGGTTTCATGATAGTGAGGTTGTCATTGTGGAGAATGCCTTTTATCAGTATAAACTATTTTTGCCATGCAGTGTTTAGTTCTGAATCCTGTTTTATCGGATGCTAACATGCTCATTCCTAGCCAATGTCACACTTTGTCCTGCTTTGTCAGTGTGTCTGGAGGAGTGCAAACATGCTGCTCAAAGGAAGCAGAATGAAATCCATGATTGTGGTCCACGGTGTGCCTTTTCCTTTGCTGGACCTGAAGGAAAAACAGTGGGGTTTGGGACAGATGTTGTGGTTCCCAGTCTCCTGTGTCCACACTTCCCCTCAGGGGCGTCCACGTGGCTTGCAGGAAGGGGAAGGCAGAGCCCTGGATAGGCAGAACCTGTTCTGTTTGGGAGTCAATCAGAACCTTTGAAAGTACAGGAGGGCTGGGGGAAAAGGCCTTCCCGGGAGATTTAAGCGGGGCTGTTTAAGATGAATTCCTTCCCTGCAATGATCCATGAAGAAGAGATGACCCTTGCTTGTTCATACCGGTTTATTTGCTGGTGAAGCATGAATGCATATACTTCATTCAGGGTGAACCAGGGATTAAAGGCCTTTTGTGGGAAGCAGTGCCCAGGAAGTGAAGCTCGTTGGCTGAATGCTCAGGGCCTAGCTAGATAACTCATTAGCATGGAGAACACCAGGTGTTTATGCTATGTGTGACCCAGTGCCTGTGGTCCTCAGTGAGGTGTTGTGGTTAAGTGTTCCAGAGCAGGTAGAGGCAGGCAGGGAATAGCTCTACTCCTGCCATTTTCAGCTCTGAGATTCCCAGCATTTGAGCTCAGTTACCATACCATTCTTACACCTATCTGGTAACAAGGTCCCACATGCCCTACAAGCCAGAGCTAAACTGGCTGAAATTCTTCAATGAAAAAGTCAAAGTGATGTGCTGCAAGTTTTAGGCATAGATATTTTTGAGATGGGACAAAGTAGAATAGACCAATAGGCTTGAGACAATTTATTTAAGTATCCTATCTTTTTTTTTTTTTGTCTTTCACATTCACATTTACTTCCATATGCACTTGATTTTTATTTTTGACTACATATAGACATAAAATATAATTTAAAATTATATGCTTAAAATTGGATGAGTATGTATTTTTTTTTCTGTGTATATGCATGTAGACTAGAGGTCAATGAAAGAAATCTTTAAAAATTTTACATTTGTGTGTGCATGTGTCTGTGCAGGTATCATGCATGATGCATGTGTAGAGGTTAAATAAGAACTTGTGGGAATCAGATTTCTCTGACAATATGGCTCCCAGAGAGGGGACTCAGGTCATCAGGGCTGGTTGCAAGCATGCTTAACTACTGAGCCATCACACTAGCTCTTGGGAGTCTTCCTCGGTTGCCCTTCACATTATGTTTTGAGGCAGGGTCTCTTACTAGACCTGGAACTCACTTCACAAAGGCTGGCTTACCATCAAGCCTGAAGGGATGTCCCTGTTTCTGTTTCCCCAGCAAAGCCTTATGTGTGCTACATAAACACTCAACCCCAATCTGCCCCTCCAGCCAAGGACATGACTTTGAAAGGAGGGAATAGAAATACTGATTCCTTAAATGCTCAGTGGAATTTGCCAATGAAACTGGATGTCCTGCACAAACATAATGACCAAGAAGCAAGTTGGGGAGGAAAGGGTTTATTCAGATTACACTTCCACATTGCTGTTCATTACCAAAGCAAGTCAGGACTCACACAGGGCAGGAAACTGATGCAGAGGCCATGGAGGGATGTTACTTACTTGCTTGCTTCCCCTAGCTTGCTCAGCTTGCTTTCTTATAGAACCCAAGACTACCAGTCTAGGGATAGTACCACCCACAATGGACCCTCCCACGCTTGATCACAAATTGAGAAAATGCCTTACAGTTGGATCTCATGGAGGCATTTCCTTTCTCTATGATAATTCCAGCTTGTGTCAAAATGACACACAAAACCAGCCAGTACAATTGACCCCTTGTCAACTTGACACACAAACACATCACTGTTAAGCCTTAACCCTTACTTCCTTATTCATCCCCAAATCTAAATAACTTTAAAAATCCTACAGTCTTTACATATTAAAATTTTAATCCCTTTGAAATATCCAATATTTTTTTAAAATTCAAAGTCTTCTTTCTTAACTTTAAGAGGGAAAAATATCAGGACACAGTCACAATCAAAAGCAATATCAAACTCAAACATCCAATGTCTGAGATCCACTCACGATCTTGTAGGCTCCTCCAAGGGCTTGGATCACTTCTCCATTTCTACCCACTGTAGCACAAACCTTGTCTTCTAGGCTCCAACTGCCTGTACTCCACTGCTGCTGTCTTGGTGGTCATCTCATGGTACTGGCATCTGCAAAACACTGCCATCTTCCGCTGCAACTAGACTTCACGAATAGCCTCTCCTAGGCTGTATTCATGGTGCCAAGCCTCAACTCCTTTGCATGACCCCTTCAGTCCTGGGCATCAGTTGCAACTGAGGCTGCACCTTTACCAATGGCCTTCCATGGTCTCTCGCAATGCCAAGTCTCAGCTACTCTTCATGACCCCTTCATGCCTTCCAAAACCAGTAACACCTGGGTGACTCTTACACATCACCAAGTCCAGCTGCAGCACAAGCTACAACCTTGGCTATCTCTGGAACACAGCCTCTTTGTGCTTTCAGAAAACACTTACCAGAAGATTTCACCTCAATGATGCTGGTGTCATCTTAATCACTGCTACTTTCTAAGCTCCAGCAAACCATCATCAGTAGTCCCAGTAATGCAAAAGTTTCACTTTAGTAGTTCTTGTATCTTGTTAATTACAGATGATTCTTCAGTCCCAGCTAACCAAAACCACATAATCTTGAAACCCTATCTCAAAAAACAAACAAAAAACCCAACCAACTAACCAACCAACCAACCAAACAAACAAACAAAAACACCAGCAATGGCCCTGATAAGGGTTTTTATCTTCCCTCTGAAATTTCATAAGCCAGGCCTCAATCATTTGCACTATTCTCAACATTATCTTCCATACTCCTACAAAATATCCCATTGAGCTCTTAACACCTAATGTCTCTTCTAGCCCAAAGTTCCAAAGTCCCAAAGTCCTTCTACAGTCCTCTCTAAAAACATGGTCAGGCTGTCACAGGAATACCCCACTCTTGGTACCAATTTGTCTTAGTTAGGGTTTCTGTTCCTCTACAAACATCATGACCAAGAAGCAAGTTGGGGAGGAAAGGGTTTATTCAGCTTACACTTCTGGGTTGTTTTTGGTTTTGTTTTTGTTTGGGGGGGATTTGTTTTTTTTTTTTTTTGAGACAGGGTTTCTCTGTATAGTCCTGGCTGTCCTGGAACTCACTCTGTAGACCAGGCTGGCCTCGAACTCAGAAATCTGCCTGCTTCTGCCTCCCAGAGTGCTGGGATTACAGGTGTGCACTACCATCACCTGCCTCAGCTTACACTTTTACATTGCTGCTGTTCATCACCAAATGAAGTCAGGACTGGAATCAAGCAGGTCAGGAAGAAGGAACTGATGCAGAGACCATGAAGGGATGTTATTTACTGACTTGCTTCCCCTGGCTCACTCAGCTTGCTTTCTTATAGAACTCAAGACTACCAGCCCAGGGATGGTGCTGCCCACATGGGCCCTCCCACCCTTTTTCACAACTTGAGAAAATGCCTTACAGCTGGATCTCATGGAGGCATTTCCTCAAGGGAGGCTCATTTCTCTGTGATAACTCTAGCTTGTGTCAAGTTGACACACAAAACCAGCTAGTACACTGGGAAAGCTGATCCTATTATTATGAGAGTTAATAGTTTTGTTTTCTGTTTCGAATTGTTACACAACAACTCTTCTTTCGTTTAGTTGGTAGTTTATACTATTTGTGTATGAATTTGTATGCTTCATTTCCTTTTGAAGATATGTCAGGATACATTGGATATGAATTTGCATTTTCATTTACTCTGCTCACAAGGTTCAAAGCTATGAAGTGGTGCTGCTTTTCCCAGGATGCCTGACATAGGATATTTACATGGGTTCTTTCTTTTTCTAACAGTGTTTCTAGTGCTGTATCCACTTATTACCAGGCTGAGTCCCTTAAAGCTGGTTACGTTCAGGTTGTTCATGTTTTGTTGTTGCAAACAATGCTGAAATGCGCATCCTTGTACTTAACCTTTGCAATTTCTTCAGGCCCTATTCTAGAACTTTCCCTGCTGGGCTTGGGGATGTCCACATTGTCACTAAATGTAACTGTTCCAGTGGCTTTCTTCTGAGCTTTTCTCCTTTGCCTATATTTAATGTTGTGAGAGTTTCTCGGCTTGGCTATTGTCTGGGTGAAAGGAGTTATCATTGCTTTCATTTTATTTCTCTAAGTACTGTTGAAGCTGAGTGCTTTTCCTGTGTCATATGTCTCCTAATTAACATTAATTCCTATCTTTTCATATACTTTACCTATTGGGTTATTTCTGTTTTCTTTGGTCCATTTTCTGTTGGTCCATTTTATGTGTTGTGAATATTTCTTCCATGTAACTACTTTTGCGGACACTTATTACTTCAGGTGTGTTTTTAAATGTGTGTGAATGTGTGAATTACCTATGTCTGGCAGCATGCACGTCAAGGCCGAAGGACAATCTGCAGGAGTCAGTTCTCCTTTAACCATGAAGGTCCTAGGATTCAAAACAAAGCCATCAGGCATAGTGTCAAGTGCCTGTGCCCCCCTCCAATCTCCACAACTCAATGTATATAATTTTTAAAAAAAAGCTTTTAAATGATACTTTTTGACAGAACTTGAAATGTTTAGTGTAACCAATATAATAACATCTTTTCTTTTGTGACATATGTCCTCTCCATTTCTAAGAAAGGTTTTTCCCATGCACAAGGCCATGCAAATAAGTTTTTTCTAGTAATTTCAAATAAATTTTTAAAAAATTTTTAAATTTTTAAGTTATTCCTAGGATATCTTTTTTTTTGATATAATTTATTTACATTTCAAATGATTTCCCCATCCCTAGGATATCTTATCAACAGCTAATTTGGAGATTCACTAGAAAATAGGGCTGAATTTTTTTTCTAATGTGGTAAGCCAACACTACTGTATAGCTTATTAATGTCAACATTTCATACCTGGCTATAATTTTTTAGTCCATTCTTTTCTATTCCTACCTCAATAATCCTACCTGTCTTTTTTTTTTAAAGATTTATTTATTAAAGATTTGTATTTTGTGAGTACACTGTCACTCTCTTCAGACTCACCAGAAGAGAGCATCAGATCCCATTGCAGATGGTTGTGAACTACCATGTCGGTGCTAGGAATTGAACTCAGGACCTCTGAAAGAGCAGTCAGTACTCTTAACCACTGAACCATCTCTCCAGCCCCAGTAATCCTCAGTTTTAACGACTGGCTGTATAGTATGTCTTACTGAAAGAAATTTGAGCTCCTCTAGTCTGTTGTGAGCCACTGTTTACCGACTCTCTTTAAACACTCTTTTGGGATCACTTCATTGCATAAAACCTATTGGGATTTTTGATATATATTTGAAACGAATGTAAAAACGCACACTATTTCTTCGTAAAGCCTTCAAAATATTCTATGCTGCATTGTCTGTGTGTTACACATCTCAGAAGTGACAGAGTAGATGCAGTGTGTGCAGGCACCTGAGGCCCATATAAACCTGGGATCCTCTCTAAAGAGAATCATAATTATGAGTATAGCATTAGTTGCTGTGCTCTGGGAGTGGCCTGTACCAGGAAGGCAGTTGAACCTTGAGCTTAATTAGCCTTGGGGCAAACCCACTCCAGATAAGTAATCTCACGCAGAGATTATACATAGAAAATTGTGTCTCCCTCTCTGCTATAATAATCTGCTGTCCGTGACTCTGAAGCTACTGAAGCGTTAGAAGCCATAAAATAAAAAAGTTGTAGCCGTAGTCATGTTTTTAGTTGAGTGCCACATAATAGCACAGCCTTGACTTTTCTCTGAGCCAGCATGTCACATTTGATGACCTCAGGGCACATTGTGAGCATTAACTAATTAAACCTCATAAAACCCAAGAGATTTTGGAAAGAGAGATGTGGCATCACCTTGCCCAGTTCTGAAATGCAGTCACCTCTGGGGACAATGGTGGCAGCTGCCTAATAATAAGCTTCAACACCTCATGACAGTTTAGCTAAGACAATTAGTCATTGTCGTTAGTAATTGTCTTGCGAGCATTAGACTAGGGAATGGTTAAGTCACCAGGATTATTGGTTCATTGTAAATCCAATCCAGTCTTTATTTCTTTTTTTTTACTTTTTAGAAATGTTATTCTAATTGTAAAATATATGCATATGGAGTAGGTCATGTTCCTAGGTTTGCTGTTAGTCCAGTTCTTCTGTTTGAAATGTAAAATAAGAACTATCATTAAAAAAAACCCAATAGGGACTTATTGATATGAGCAAGACTAATCAATGATAGTAGAACTCGGAGCTAGGTGTGTTGACTTGACATGGGCATGAGAGACACAGATCTGGAAAATATTTTGCATAGCCACCTCCGTAGGTGTCACATGGAAGCGACCTGTGTAGAAGCTTACCGACGTCAACACTTTTCTGTGTGTTGTAGTTCAAAACAAAAAGCATGCCAGAGTTGTCATTATGAAAGTGCTAGAAACCCCAGGCACAGGGTGTGCTCAGGGACCAGAGCCGAGATAAGCTTTATTCTCCTTGAAGCATCTTTCTTCACAAGGACTTTTCTCAGGACCGTTCTTCATGGCCGATGAACTAACTACTTTTTGTGTCCAGATATGAGCCTCTCTCCTAGAGCCTTCAGCATTATTGCTCTCTGAAAAACCTTTTTGGGCATCATTTTTCTCTAGACTCTCGTTTGTATTTCATTCACTCACTTCGTTGTTATAAGCAGGTAGAAGTCGTTCATGGTCCTGGAGTTTGGGTTGAGCAGGGTCTGTAGAAGTCATGCCAGTGATGGATGTTAAAAGGTGAGCTAGCCAGGGGAGGAGCCAGAGAAGATGGCGGCCTTGAACTGTCCAATAGGAGAGTTAGAAACACGAAAGCAGAGCAGCTTGATCTCACAGACTACATCTCTAGAGCCTTCAGAGGGCCCAGGGTGCCTCGTGCACATAGACAGAGGAGGGTCTGTGGGCTGCAGGAGAGCAGAAGTCACTGCTGAGATCAAGACGTGGATCTCAAGATAAGTGGAGCAGATTCTGTGAGGCAGAAGGCAGGACGGGCATCCCTCCTGTGACAGTTTCCTCCAAATTGCCCTACTAAGGCATGGATGACTTAGAAACAGAAAAGAGGGGAGGAGTGAGAGAGTTGGGGAGAGAGACCGGGAGAGAGGAGTTTTTGTCTGGTAAGTAGGCAGGTCTTTTTCCATTGTTACTTTTAGAGACGATGAGGCGTGTGAACAGTGTCTGAATGGTTGACTTTGCAGAGCTCAGCCCCGGTTACAACAGTGCTCAGCCCCGGTTCTTCTTACTTAGAAAATAGAAAAGGGAGCTGGCATGGTCATATACAGCTGTAATCCCAGCAATCAAAGCTAGCCTGGGCTACCTAGCAAAGGATGAGAGAGGGGGCAAGAAAGGGCCAAGGAGTGGTGGGGAGGGGGGACAGGAGGAAGAGGTGGAGTAAGAGGGCAAGAGGGAAGAAATGCTAATGTCAGTGTCACTGGCAGAGGTCATGGCATTTCCAAATCTCCTTTCCTAATCTTTGGAACTCAGAGAGCACTGTATAGCAAACTGGAATTTCTGCCTTCTATGGTAGGACTACTTTAAAGCCAACAATCCAAGAAAGTAAGGCTTGTTTAGAAACTTCAAAGGAGCCAGACGTCAGTCAAAGGAGCCTGTTACCCTGAGCTTGGCAGAGGTGTGGGGTGTGTGAGCTGTGTGGAGGATAGGGGTGGGGCAGGGTGGGGCGCTCCCTCGGTGCCGGGCACACGTCCTCTGTGTGCATCAGTCACCTGCACAGCTTCCCTGGGGCAACTTTCATCTTCATCACATGGACAAGGCACAGAAGGGCTGAAGAGGAGCTAGCCTAGGATCTGAGTGTCTGAGAGACAGTTAGGGGAGCTGCAAAGCCTGTGCTCTTTTCCAGCTGCGCGTCTTTGGAATAGACATCTGTAGTTCCACCATTACTTAAAAACACTTGACCCACTTCCCAGTTTCTCATGGTTCTGTGGATTACTTATCACTTATTTTCTGTCCTTATCTTTTCTTTCAAAGACTCTGAAAGCAAGAGTGACAGCCAAATTTTTCAAAAAGTAGTGGAGGAGCCAGAAATGACCTCAGAAATGACCTCAGAAATGACCCAGGTAAGAGACACTATTTCTCCAGGCCTGAGGGATGGGGATGGGCCTGAGACTTCTGACATTGAATGAGCCTTTGCTGTTAGGATCATCACTGCTTCCTGTCATCTCTAGGGGAAAGGCCCCACTCAAAGGAAGGTGGGGAGATGGGGTGAGTTTTTAATGGGTAAGCCTCATGGGCCCTGGAATGCAGACCAGGATGGGATTTCATCCTGTATTCCTTACTTTTCTCATTCCTGTGACAAATTCATGAGGAGAGCTGACAGGTCAGTGTTTACCTGCTCGGGATTGTAAGCAGTGGGAGCTAGGGGCACAGAGACATGCAGAAACTTAGGGAGCAAGGCATACGCTTGTTATTTTAAGCACACACACACAACACACACACACACACACACACACACACGTCAAAACTTCTCAAAAGGCACATTTTAGATTTGTGTTCATTATATGGTAAGTATACTGTGATAAGACCGATTTAAAAGAAAACTTGGTGCAGCTCTCAAATCACACAGAAGAATAAGAACAATAGAGTTCCAATCACTATCTAGAGAGAATAAGGAGGCGCCTGCACTGGCCCAAGCATCTGTCAGTTTACCATCTACATTCCCTGCTCTCTCCCTTTTTAAAGCCTTATGAGGTGGATGCCAGATCCCTTCCTCAGTGTCTCCTAGCCAATAAGCATGCTGGAAACTCAGTGTAGAGCTTGGGTTCTGAACCACCAAGGGTTGGCTTATTCTCATGTCTTCCCATGGTCCTTTGCAGGGGAAAGACACCGAAACAGTTTCATGTGAGGAAGTCCTGTCATCAGTCTTCAGCAGAGTCTCTGATGATATGCAGGTAAGGCTTGCGCTTGTGTCAGGCCTTTGCTGTCTGCTGGCTGACAAGCTCCTTCCCCTTTAATTTCTGTGTGCTCTTCCCTCCACAACCCCTCCATTGCCTCGCCCCAACACATAGCCACTATTGTCCTTGGGTCAGCTCTGGGTAACTGTGACCCTACTGTAACTAATCCCTAATTCCACACTCTCTGCACAGCTCATACAATATGTTATAGTTTATTTGTGTTTCAGGTACTTGCTGAAATACAATTTTAGTAAATGGAGAGACTTTTCTTCTTCTGTGCCCAATGAGAAACTTTGAAGAAGTAAAATGCTTATTGGAGGGCCCCCACTACTCCTCCCCCCAACACACAGGTACATTCCACATGATATATGCAGATATATATCATTTGCACACACAGGCCCAGGTACATGTTAGTATGTGTACTTAGGTGCTGCTAAGGTTATTGGAACAGTCCCCTTTTGTTACCGGTTCTGGCCCAGCTTCTGTTAGTTAACCAAGGTTTGCTTGGTAGCATCTTTTTCTTTGGCTGACCCTAGGACATCTTCTTTGTTACTTTCCTTCATCCCACCTACACCCTAGCCCTGTTCCCTTGTCAAACTACCTCCATCCACCCCTCGTGTCATCTGTTTCTATAAACTGGGGAGTTGGGAGATCCCGAGCCTTGTGATCCTACTTAGAATTTTGACCTTTTAAGGAGCAGAGGCAGACATTGTAGTTTCTTGAGTTGGAGATTAATGTGATCTGCAATGTCTGTCCCAGGGACAAGAACAAGACAAAACCTGTTCCAGGATTCCCAGAGGGCCTCTTGGTGACAGGCTGCTACATTCTGCTTCCTCTAGAAGCATGCACATCTCTGAAGGGGGGCCCAGGCCAACAGAGTTAGGTCCGTGATGGCACTGGGATGCCCTCTGAATGCTGTGTCCCTACATCTGAGCTCTGTCAGAAGGCCAGACCCTCTGCTATCTGACCCCCAGATACTGATCACCCAAGGAGTCTGCGAGGACTCATCTAGGAGTGAGAGAGCTACCTTCTTACTGCTAGCCCTGAACTGGAGAGCAGGCTATGATGGAACAGCAGGGATCTTAGTGTCCGACCTTCCAGGCAGTCTGCAGGATGTGGGTGGAGACTAGGTCCTGTGCTATCTGCATGGACGTGTACAGATGGGGCTGGGGGGGGGAGGGGTCAGGGAGAAGGATGTGCTGTCAGACAGAGATGGTGCTGCATGAGTACAGGGCCACCTTTGCATTTGCTGCTGTGTCCCCCACCCTCAGTGCTCGGTCACTTAGTGTGCCTCAGCACTCTGAGGAAGAGGGCTAGAGGTGCCTAGCTCCAACTCTTTAGGGAGTAGCCAGGGATGAGTGAGGGGGTTAGTTGGGGGGGAATCAACACCCCAGTTCCTGTACCTCTGAAGCAGGGAGTACTCAGGCTGGAGTCCATGGTGGAAAGCCGTTCCTTGAAAGGCTTTTACTGGTGACCTTCCCTTCTTTGCCTCTAGTCCCTTCTCTCCTTCCAGAGGTTCTTGGCAGCTGCTGAGACCCGTAGCTTAGGTTTGTCTCTGAGGAGCGGACACTAAAAATTCGCTAACCCTAAGTCATTGCTGTGCCCCAGGCAGGAGTGTGGAGATATAGTGGAAGGTGCCAGTTTTCTCTCTAATATTCCTAAGAGTAAGGCCATTTCTATATAGACCCAAACATGGATGGGATGGGAAGTGGGGACCAGAACCTGCTAGACCCCCTGAGGACATCTGGGTAAGCAAGAAAGATCGATTTCCTGTGTTTATCTCCTGACCCTTCCAGAAAGGGAAAAAAAAAAAAACAAAACCAAACAAACACACTTGAAATGACAGAGAAGAAGTGAAAAGGGCACAGATCTACAAAAGACAACAGGGCAGAGGGAAGTTATTGCCAGATAAGCACTTTAAAAATATTTAGAATGAAGAAAATCGATGAAGGAGTTTGCACGGGCTTAGCAGACCTAAGGAAGAGGAAGCAAGCCTCAGAAGAGACTGGGAAAGTGGTGTGAGCTCTCCACAAGGGCTGGAGGCTTCGCTGAGGGGAAGTAAGAACCGGGTGGAGGGGTCTGTGTGTGGGGTGAGCACAGCGGTCTCCTTGGCAGCCTGGTAAGGAGTAGCCCAGACTCCAAACTCCCTGCACATGCTACACAGCTGAACAGCCACACCCTAGGGGAAAAGACCAGGCCGGTAGCTGGTGTTTGTTAGAGTATTCTGTTGCTTCTGTCATCAGTTATCACAGCTTGGTGGCTTAAAACAATGGGTCCCTGTCATCTTACAGGCCAAGATCGGAATTCCCTCTCGTCTCAGCACACTAAGCCTCAGAGTGCTGGTGGAAGTTTTCTTTCTTCTGAAGGATCTAGGGGAGACTCTGTTCCCTTGCTCTGACATGTGCATTCTTTGTCCTATGCCATTTTCCTGTATCTTCAGGGCCACAACAGTGCCCCTCCCTATCCTATCTGAGCTCCCTCTGTCCCTAGTAATTTCATCCTATTTGGATAAACCAGGAAAACCTTCAGTTCTCAAAATCTTTAATTTAGTGGCATCTTCAAAGTCCCCTTGCCCTGTAGGAGAAATATTCTCAGGTATCGGGGAAACACACACACACACACAGACATACACACACACACAGACACACACATACACACACAGAGACACATAGGCATATATATACATGCATGCACACATACACACATACGTGCATATACACACACATACACATGTGCGTACCCATACACATGCACACACACAGACACACACGCACACACAGACACACATGCATACACACACATACACACACAGACATACATACATGCACATACACATACACACACACACACGTGTACACACATATACACACAGATACACACACATGCACACACATTTTTTGAGGGCTACTGTTTGCCTCCCACAGTCTCTCCTGCAGGATGGAGACTGGGAGAGCTTTGTATTAGTAACTTCTCTGTTTCTGTGGTAAAACACCATGATCAAAAGTAGCTTGTGAAAGAGTTTATTTGAGATCACAGTTTCTGAGGGATAAAGGCCAGCCACAGTGGTGGGGGGCCTGGTGGGCAGGGGCAGGCATGGCAGCAGGAGCAGAATGCTGTGAGATCCCATCTCTAACAGAAAGCATGAACAACTGAGAAGAAATGGAAGTAGGGCAAGGCTGCACACTCTCAAAGCCCACCGCCATACTTCCTCCCACAAGGCCTCACTTACTAAACCCTCACAAACAGCATCACAAAATGGGCCGAGTGTGCAAATGCCCAAACCTAGAGGGGACATTTCTTCTTCAAACCACACACACACACACACACACACACACACACACACGCACACACACACAGCTCCAAGTCCAGATTAGATGCGTGGGTGAGAGAAACAATGTAGCTCATAGATTACTTGAAATACTCAATTGCTATTTGACCAAAAAGTTTGCAAATCTTACAAAACATGAAAAAAATTAGAAACAAAGGAAATAAAAATAAAGTACCCAAATGAGAATGGAGTTTATTACTCTATTCAAGGTATCCGCAGTACATCCTGACATATATAATGATGTCATAACGGTATCTGTGTTCCATAATCTACAATATAGCATAACAATGTTAATACTGATATAACTAGAAATGTGATTTAATTATATGGGGATAGAATGTAGGGAGGGAAAGGTGGAAGAGCATTGAATTTGTCCATCCCTTTAATTTCAAGAAGGAACAAATTACATTAATGAATTAAGAAAGAGTATAAATGTATTTTTCCAAAATAGACATAAATACTCCAAGAAACAAAAAAGGTTGACAGTGACACCTGATAGAGGGGGGAGACAGGGGACAGGGACAGCTGGTTTTCTTTATGAAGTTTTAAAACTAATACTTTCCCTATATGCTTGTGCTGTTTGATTAATAAAAATTCCAGAAGGAACTCAGAGTAACTCATGTTCCTCTGGATTATAATATCTGTAAGTAACTCCCAGATTAGAGTGGATGGTACCCACTGTTAACTTCCCTGGTAGATGAGGTCCAGTGGACTTTTCTAGGCTCCATTCCATTTGAAGGTGTTCCAAAGGTTCAGAAATTCTAGTACCACAAAATCTCAATAAAACCAGCTTTCAAGAGAGAACTTGCTGATCTTGTTAATATATAAAATACAACATTACCATACTGATCTTTACCTAATTTGCTTTTTGGCCTCTGTGGGAGACTTTTGAATCTCATTAAGAGGGTCTTCGAATAGACCTTGTTTCAGCCAACCACAGTCACAGGGACAGGCCATGGAGAGACAGTGCAGCCAGTAGCCCACGGGAGCTCCGTGGTTCCCATGGGCTGCCCCTCTCTTTCCTCTAGGACATGGAAAAGAACCTAAGTGTACTCTCCTTAGTGGACGAGGACGACGTCGCGACCAGTCTGAGCTCCTCTCTCCTGTTCTCCGTGGAGTCCTCCCACTTCCGCCCCCTCTACCTGGGAGAATCTGCAGCATTTTGTATCCAGCTCTTTTGTATTGATGAGAGATATGAGGCCAGGCAAGTACTGATCTCCGATGTCTATCTGTTATGCTAAGAAGTTCTTCAGCAATGCTTTTTCCTAGAATGTGATCTTTAAACTGGCCCCATATCACATTCTCCTAGGGACCTTAAAACACAACAGACTCCTGGGCCCCATCTAAAGATTCTAGCCTGTAAAATTTGGGTAAGACTTACAAAAAGGAATAAATATATCTGGCTAGTTCTATCCTGCATCACAGTTAAAGACCAGGAAAATTTCTATTGTGTAGCCTATGCTGATTCTATTCTATTCCATGTGCCTTCCTCTGAGTCTTTGAATTTGTACTGCTTTTGAGTACAAGTAATAGAAAATCCTTCAATCAAGGCTGATACTCTGAGGTTAAGTCCAGTGGTAGGACTCATGGTAGACAGTGCTAGATCCCAACCTTGGACAGTCAAGTTGAAGAGGAATTTTTCTCTTTACCTTTTTTAACCCTGACTCCCTGCTGTAGGTTTAGTCTCAGAAGACAGCAGACAGCCTCAGGTCTACCTGAGAATCTCGTAGGAGGGCATTCTGGCCAGGACTTGGATTTCCAGCTAAAGTTTCAAGAGGCCTGGTTGACTTAGTTCTCATGACTGGCTGTCCTCGAGCGGTGCCACAATGTGCATCCGGTCTGTTACCTCATGCTCCACCCTGTGAGAGAGACTCACCAGAGTGGACGATAGGAGAGGAGGTTAAAGGTTAAACAATTTGGGAAAGCTAGTGGGAGAAGGAGGCATGATGTCTGGCAGACGAAGCCTGGCTCTCACTTCCTGCCTCTCAAGAGCGCCTGTGCATGCAGCGCTGTGCACCACTCTCGGCCTCCATCTCGGTCTCAGGACCACTGCCCGACGCCTGAGTCCAGCAAGTCCTCTTGCACAGCACAAGGGTGGGCTACAACCTTATCTACTAAATATCTTGAAGAGAAAAATATGTGCCCATTTCGATAGAGTGGAAGGTTCTAGAGTACCTTTGAGATAACCAGTGACAGGGCTGGCCATTTCCTTTTTAGAGGTGCGTCTAAACAGAATCCCTCTAGGACCCCTTTTAGCCTCCAGAACCATGGTTTTTAATATTAAATGTTCAGCTTTTATGGAAATCATGGAACTTGAAAAGTTTTCTATTTTAATTACAGAGTAGACTAAAGAGCCCGGAATGGCTTTCTGTATTCATTTTATGCTTATTTTCTTTGTTTTAAGGTAAGATTTTGTCTAGGTGGTTATTTTTTATTTAGCTTGATGACATCTTGTAGTTTGCCTGTGAAAATACAAATGTGGAAGTTTGGATATTATTTTGCAAACAGGAGCTAAAAAGATCAGACCTTTTGGTCCACCACACTGCCAAATCTCCCCTTGACGCTTCCCAAAGGGGAAGAAGGTTTTGTCTACAGATTGGCCATCATTAGCATTGGCTTTGAATTGCACAGATATTATTGGTCCCTGTAAGATTATCCAAAAATACTTCATTGCTGACACATGAAGCCCATGGTGTATATAAGTGATTGGCATTCACCTATGTAAGGGATTGTTGGCTGGCTAACTGCGGCAAGACGCAGGCTGCACGAATCTTCTTAGCTGTCTCAGGACACTGCATTTACTTCCAGTCCAGTAACTTTGTTCACTGTCTTATTTACAGGTCACTGGATTTTATGAGTTTTGTTTTCAGCCTTTTTCCTGTGAGTACATGCTGAATTTTGAGTAACGTATCTAGTTTTGTAGTTAAGTTATAGGAAATGGAATATTTATCATGCAGACATTCTAAATGCTGTGAATGTTGAGGCTTGAACTGTTACCCTGTTCTGAGAAGATGGTCAAGCGGCATGTCATGGACTCTCAAAAAGAGAAAATGTGTCATTTTCAGTAACGTGTCCTCTGTGGAATTGTTTCTCTTAGAGACACCATTCTGATGTTCTATTGTGATTAAATCTTTCACAGTTAGGAGTCCTTAGTCCTTCAGATTTTGAATTACTTTGTGGTTTACATTGACTCAAACTATCCTGGCATCAATACCTTGCTTTGTGGCAGGTGGGGAAGAGGAGCCTGTGGTTTATTTCCAGGTTGGCATCTCAGGTGGGGAGGAAGAAACGTGTGGTTGATTTCCAGGTTAGCATCACTACCCTACTCCTTCCTGAGACCTAACATGGTGGCTGGTGTGTAGAAGTTCAGCCCATGTCTGAGATCAAAATGCAAACATACTCCTCTGTCTGAGAGATTCTGAGCCTCTCTGCTGTCTCATTGTTGTCTGGGGATGGGAATCCTAGCCAACCGATGATCATTAAAAGGAAAGAAAGTGGAGAAGGAAGACAGTCAGGGGAAACGGTAAGTCATCGGAAGGACTGGTGATCAGCTGGAACAGTTACATCTCAGCGTGCTTCTTCAGGGTGCAAACTGAGCAGAATATATGTTGGTTCATGTGTCCTTTCTATTTGTTATATTGAGAGGCAAAATACACACACACACACACACACACACACACACACACACACACACACACAGAGTTTAATAATGTGATCTTAGATTTCACTTTCTTGTGTTTTCAAAACTAAAAAAAAAGGCCTTAGAATGGGGCAATATATTCTCCGCTGTGGTTTCTTTAAATTGATTTTTAAGGCATTTTTTCAAAGCTCATAAAGCAATGTGGATTAATCCAACAAAGACTTTTCAAAGCTGGTTCTCTCAAAGATGCCTTAAAGACATTTCACTGAGTTTCGTTCCTATTTTAAACATCCACAGTATAAAAGGAGGACTGGATTTTAATGGGCAGAGGACCTGTTTACATTTTGATTCTATTTGACTTGGGGATATAAGGATACAGGAACAAAATACCTTCATTACTTCACCCCTAATCCCTCAAATCCAAGCTGAAGGAACTCATTATCGTCAGTCCCCCCCTCCCTAAGGAAGCCCACCGAGACTTGGCACCCAGTCCTTATTTTCAGCTTGAGCAGCTCAGCATTGTGATTCTAAAGTTTCCCTGAAAGAAGCTGTGTTATTTTGCTAGAAAGAAGGAAGATAAGGTCAAATAATGATTCAGTCCTTGGGGCTGCAAAATGTCCTGAGGGCTTTGGATTAGCACGAGTAATACCTTCACAGGGTTCAAGAGGAGGCAAAGTCCCAAAGGGACAAATTAGCTCTGGGAAGAGCAGGCTGCTTCTGCGGGGACCTGGGACAGGATCAAGTGGTTTCGAGGAACACAGACAGCCTTGAGCTGTACAGTCATCAGACGCTGGAGTGAATGTTCCAGTAGCCGCGTGAACAAAAGAGGAAAAAGGAAGAAATGTAACCCCCGTTAATAACACATCTCACCCAGGCCAGTGTCTCACAGGCACCCACTGCAGCATGCAATCAATGTCGAAATTGCTAATGAGCTGTTTTATATGCTTTCCGGCTCGAGCTAAGCCTTGGGAGTGCAGAGCTTTTAGACTGTAGCAGACCTCTGTGTAAGAACTGAATTTTCATCAGCAGTACTTAACTCTGTTTAGGTCTCATGAAATTTGCAGTTGGATAAGAAACTTCATAGAGTCAGATTGAGATGGACAAATTGACATGACGAAAGCCTACACACAAAACTTTCCCAATAAATCAACTTTGGTGTCAGTTTTTTGTTTTTTTGTTTTTTTGTTTTGTGAGACAGGGTTTCTCTGTGTAGCCCTGGCTGTCTTGGAACTCACTCTGTAGACCAGGCTGGCCTCGAACTCAGAAATCTTCCTGCTTCTGCCTCCCAAGTCCTGGGATTAAAGGCGTGCACCACCACCGCCCAGCTTTGGTGCCAGTTTCTTTTCTTTTCTTTTCTTTTTTCTTTTCTTTTCTTTTCTTTTCTTTTCTTTTCTTTTCTTTTCTTTTCTTTCTTTCTTTCTTTCTTTTTCTTTCTTTCTTTCTTTCTTTCTTTCTTTCTTTCTTTCTTTCTTCTTATTGAATATAATCTTCATTTACATTTCAAATGCTAAAATGGTGCCAGTTTTTAAACTTTAAATTAAATGTCATTAAATTAAGATTTAGTTTCTCAGTTGTATCAGCCACATTGCAAATGCTCATTGGTCGCATGTGACCACGGCTGCCACCTGGGACAGTAAGCAGAGACGGGCAAAAGGCGTGCGTCAGGACTTGCTGATTGTCTTATGTCTTCCTGGGTCCATATCCATCTCTAGGTTATCACTTAGAACGGATGAGGCTGTGACAAAGAATTCATGTTTTAGAGCCCGAACGGCCTGGAATACCACCCACACTTCACAGAGGAAAGGCTGAGTCTCGTTTCTTAAGTTAAAGGCCCTTGTTTTGATACTGTGCTGCCCTGCTTACTCACTGATAAAACTGAACTCCAACTGCGAACAGCCTTAGTTTAAAAATCTAGGCCAGGTCGAGTAGCATGGGCCTATAAACCCAGAAAACTAGAAGGCTGAAGAAAGAGGGTTGCAAGTTCAAGATCTACATGGACTACAGAGAAGTGTTTAAGGCCAGCCTGGGCCACTTAGAGAACCGTTTCTTGAAGAAAAAAAGGCTGGTGTGAGAGTTCGGCAGGAGTTCTTGCCCAGCGTATGCAAGGCTCTGGGCGCAGACTCCAGAGAGGAAAAATTAAACAAATCAGTGAGATCAGCTACTAGGACTTAAATGGGGTAGCATATACCTTTAAACCTGTAATCTCAGAACTTGGGAGGCTGAGGCAGGAGGATTTGAGTTATTTGAGTTAGAGGCCAGGTTCGGCTGCATAATGAAGCCCTGTCTCAGGGCAGCAGCAGGAATAAAAAGAGCGACTATGAGTGGGCCACCTACATGACAGTCACTTGTCTCGCTCAGCCAGCTTTGCTGGTGTCTTCTGCATCTTCTCCTAGTAGCTTGGCTCCCTGAGTTTTACGAGTGACCCTCCAATTTGAGTATTTTCTCCTGTGTGCTTCGCTTCTATTCTTCACAGTGTTTTATAGCACAGATTTGTTTAAAGATAATGTGCTTCTTATGCTTTCCAAATGTCTATTGATCTTTAAAAATCCTTTTAGGAGAAGAACTTCTGCTTGATATCCGTGCCCCATCTCACGCCCGAGTTTGTCCTCATCCAGAACTTTGTGAAGGTCGTCCCGTTCAACAACTGCACCCTGGACCATGATCTCTACGTGTTCCATCGAGCTGGGTTGCTCAGGTAAGTGAACTCCTGAGTCGTCTCACCTCCTGGGGGGCATCGATAATGTCTTGCTCTGGTTTGAATTAAAAATGCCCCCCCCCCAGGCTCAGGTGTTAGAACCCTTGGTCCCCAGTGGGTGATGCTGTTTGGAGAAGGTTTTGGAAGGCAGAGAACTTGCTGGAGGAAGAATGTCACTGGGGTCGGGTTTGAGAATTTATGGCCTCGCCCTACATCTCTCTCTCTCTCTCTCTCTCTCTCTCTCTCTCTCTCTCTCTCTCTCTCTCTCTCTGTGTGTGTGTGTGTGTGTGTGTGTATGTGTGTGCTTGAAGACATTATCTCACCATTTCCACGCCTCATTTGTCATTGCCAACTCTCCGGTCTGGAACCATAAGCCGAAATAAACTTTTCTTCCATAGATCATTTTTGATCATAGTATTTTATCATAGCAACAAAAAGTAATATGTGTCTGTTCATCCAAGATAGGATACCAACAACAGGCTAAAGAAGTGATCTATGAAATCTAGCTTGGTGTCAATGAGCCATATGGGTTATTTATAGGAACATGGGTTACTTACAGAGACATGAGGGACTCAAAGACAGCTGCATCATTGAAGAGCCCACACCAGTATGGGTGAAGACTTCCCGAAGCTCTCTTTCAAGAGTTCTTTTGGCAGCCTGCAGATAGCTCTTCCAAAAGACTCTCTTCTCTCCCAGCTATTGTTCATTGCTTGTATAACCTCGGGAAGGAGGCTTGTGGATCTTCTCCCTTTCTGAGTCTTACCAGCTTGGTGAACCTGGTACATTTCCATAGCTGAGTTTGATGAACTTCCTTCTTCCCTTGTGGGAAATAACAACACTCAACCCTTTCCCCAGGTGCTTACATTCTTTCTTTGCCATCTTTGAAAATGTTCCCCAAGTCTTGGAAAGGGTGATAGAAATGTCCTATTGTTTTCTTCCATTTACATTTAAGCACTGGACCACTGTATTTTAGTAAGAGACACTTATTCTCAGCTATTAAGAATCATGGCTATAACTATCACCCACTGAAGGAAAGAACTCCTCATGAGAGTAACAGTATTCTATGGGTGTAAGTAGACATAACAGGCATATCACATTTAACAAAACAGCAGTTTCTATGGGGGCATGTGAATTCTACAGCTATGGGCTTTTGCCCTGCCTTCCAGCATCTCGAACATTAGTCATGTCCTGTAAAGTTGACCTTAAGTCCACTTCAGAAAGCAGTTATTTGTCCCCATAATAGCTGTGCCACTGTTGCACTACAAGTCACATCTTGTCTGGCACTTCTTGTCTAGTATAGCATGCAAGTTCCACTGCTGAATGGTGACACTAACCGTTGGTGACATTTCTCCCCCCATTAGCCTGTGTAGCACCTGTATTAGTCATGGTTCTCTAGAGGGACAGAACTGATAGAAAGGGGATTTATTAGAGTGACTCACAGGCTATGGTCTAGTGAGACCAACAATGGCTGTCTACCAACAGAAAGAAAGTCTAAGAATCCAGTAGCTGTTCATTGCACAAGGCTGCATGTCACAGTTGGTTTTTAGTATATATCTATGCCAGAATCCCAAAGAAGTGAGCTCTAGTCGGGGAATGGACTTGTCAGTAAGAGTGAGGGCAAACATGCAAAGAGAGAGCTTCCTTCTTCCATGTCCTGTATGTCGGCTACCAGCAGAAGGTGGATCTTCCCACCTTAGAAAATTGGGATAATGGGCAGTGGTGGCACATGCCTTTAATCCCAGCACTTGGGAGGCAGATGCTGGTGGATTTCTGAGTTCGAGGCCAGCCTGGTCTACTGAGTGAGTTCCAGGACAGCCAGGGTTATACAGAGAAACCCTGTCTTGAAAAAAACAAAAAAAACAAAAACAAAAACAAACAGAAAATTGGGATGAAAAGTGGGTTTTCCTATTTCAAATTATTTAATTAAAGAAAAACCCTCACGGATGTACCCAGATGCTTGAGTTTGGTTAATTCCAGTCAGAATGAAATGGACAATCAGGAGTAGCTCTCATAAGCCCACTCCTTCGCCACTTGATGCATAGCCATAGCTCCATAGGTCATGCTTGATTCCCAAATGTAAACAACAGCCACACCATTTTTACACCCAACATGATTATCCCTCGTACAACTGTGCATACAAATGTATTATAACTTTTTAGGACAATGTCCTTCAGGGGACATTCTTTAGGTTTTTCAAAACTTAAATATAGCAACCACCGATGTTCTCTTAATTGATGTTACATTGGATGATAAAGATGAGGGAAGAAAACACAAATATCTGTGCAAGCACATTCTTAACAACATAGGACAGGAACATTCACGTCACTTATAATCCTCATTTCTGCAACTGGTCACACGAACTGAGATGCCATTTGTAACGACTTTCATCCAGTACCCATCCTGTAACTCCTCCACCCTTGATAAGTTTTGGCTCTTTTCTTGGAGGAGTCACCATACCTACATTTCCAAAGTATCTGTGCTGTTTTTCGTCTTGCCTGGATTAGCCATTTGTGGTTTTTCTCATTGAGGTTGATCACAGGGCATGGTAGCACCAAAGGATGCCCCAAAGGATCTCCTGTACTCCAGACATAATCTTTCTTACCTCTGTTGTGGAACAGCAACCTGATTTCCCCTTTGTAATCTGATCAACCAGCCTTCCTAATGCTGTTACTCCTTTCATAGCCTATTGGCACAAGGACTTCAGAAGCCCAAAGTGTCTGGGAGAAAGTCTGAGATTCCAGCTCAGTGGAATGTGTGTTGTGACTTCTGGCAGGAGTGTTCCCTGCTCTCAACCCAAAACTTCTAGGCCAATGGAACTTAAACTTGCCTACCAAGTCGCTAAGAGTGGTAGTGGAACTATTCTCCTTTCCATTCCTCTATTCCTGGTGATGGGAGAAACCAAATATTGGACACTGATTCAAAGCATATACCAACTTCTGGAGAACCCTGCCCCAGTCCTTCAGGATGCTGCCAACTAGTTTCCACTAAAACTGTGTCTTCAAAAAGCCATTCCAGGGCTGGAGAGATGGCTCAATGGTCAAGAACACTGAGTGCTTTCCCAAAGGTCCTGAGTTCAATTCCTAGAAATGACATGGTGACTCACAACCAAGGGATCTGATGCCCTTTTCTGATGTGCCTGAAGACAGCTACAGTGTACTCATATAAATAATAAATAAATAAATAAATAAATAAATAAATAAATCTTAAAAGGCCATTCCATCTTTCTATCAGGTCAGTTGACCTAGGATGGTGGGGAATATGGTGACACCAGTGGACCATGGTTGTGAGCTCATTGTTATACTTCTCTGGCTGTGAAATGAGTTCCTTGGTCAGAATCCATACCTTATAGCATACCATAATAGTGGATATGACGACATTCTGTAAGCCTGTGAATGACATTTCTTTTTTGCAGAAGTATTACATACAGGAAGGGCAGGTTCATAGCCAGAATAAATATCTATTTCAGTATGGACAAAGCATTATTCTTTCCCTGGAGGAAGTCATCCAGTATAGTCAACCTACCCCCAGGTTGTTGGCTGGTCATCCCAGGGAATAGCGCTCAGTTGTCAGTTACTGCTGATGGCAGATCTAGCACTCAACAGCACCCCATAGCCAGCTCAGTCTTGGTGAGTGAAAGTTCATGTTGTTGAGCCCTTGTATAGCCCCCATCTATGCCACCATGGCCACTTTGTTCATGGTCTTACTGGGCAATGACAAGGATGTCCTGGGAAAGTCTGGCAGTCTACAGAATGGACAATACCTTCTATTTGATTATTGGACTACACCTCAGCTGAAGTCACCTTTTTAAATCTTTATTTATTTTATTATTATATTCAACACAGTATATATATTTTCTTCCAATCATAAAAATGATGGACATGTTATTAAATGAACATAAAAAAGATAAAGTCTTTTTGTGAAGTCACCTTTTGATGACTTCAAAATGTACATGGGACATAAGCATCTTCACAGTCTTCACCCATTTGAAGAGATATATTACATACTTCTTCCCCAGATACCTTTCTCACTAACTTTCCAGTCATGCTCTTTTCAAGACCCTGGCCATCCAGCTAATCCATTGGCTATAGCACATAAGTCAGTGAATAATTTGGCCATTTCTCCTTCCAAAGAAAGTGTATGGCAATCTGTACTGGCCAAAGTTCTGCCCACTGTGAAGATTACCCTTCACTACTAAGACCCAATAGCAGTCAGAGCTCTCTCTCTCAAAGGGAGAATAGTTGTCTGCAGATAATAGTAGCACTTTGCTCCAAAATCCCAAAGGTCTCTTCTGTGATTCACCTATGGGGCCTGTCTGAGGGTCTGAACAGTATCTTTGTGTATCACTGACTCCTCAAGTGTCGTCAGGTCTGCTGGATATATGATCCAAGTGATGGATCAGCCTGGACCTGTTGAATAACCTTCTGTTCCAGGCTACACACAAAGCTAGGTGCTTTCTGAGTCACTTGCTGTGTGGCCTTGAGTAACACACTCAAGTGAGTAATATGCTCTCTCCAGGCTTTGTCCTGGTGCCTGTCTTAGTCAGGGCTTCTATTGCTATGGCAGAAACACTATGATCAAAAAGCAAGTTGGGGGGCTGGAGAGATGGCTCAGTGGGTAAGAACACTAACTGCTCTTCCAAAGGTCCTGAGTTCAAATCCCAGCAACCACATGGTGGCTCACAACCATCCGTAATGAAATCAGATGCCCTCTTCTGGTGTGTCTGAAGACAGCTACAGCGTACTTACATATAACAATAAATAAATAAATCTTTAAAAAAAAAAGCAAGTTGGACAGGAAAGGGTTTATTTAGTTTATAGTTCCATATTGCTATTCATCACCAAAAGGAAGTTAGGACAGGAACTTAAAAGTAGTGCAGGAACCTGAAGGCCGGACTTAGTGCAGAGGAGTGCTGCTTACTGGCTTTTTTCTCATGGCTTGTTCAGCCTGCTTCCTTATAGAACCCAGGACCCCAGTCTAGTGGTGGCACCACTTACAATGGGTTGGGTCCTCCCCCACTGATCTTCTATTGATAATTGAGAATGTGCCTTATAGCTGGATCTCATGGAGGCATTTCCTCAACTGAGTCTCCTTCCTCTCTAATGACTCTAGCTTATGTTACGTTGACACACAAAACTAGCCAATACAGCCCTTAAACATGTTTCTTTCTTGGTGATGGGAGGGCCCAGATGCACCAACTTATCCTTCACCTTAGAGGGAATATCTCTATATGACTCAGACCACTGGACTTCTAAGAATTTCACTGAAGTGGAAAGCCCCCGAATTTTTGATGGATTTATTTCCTATCCTCTGATGCATGGATGTGTTACAAGTGGGTCCAGCATGGATGCTCTCTCCTGCTCACTTTGTCCAATCAGCAAAATGTTATCAATATAGTGAACTAATTTGATATTGTTTTTGTGAGCAATAGATGATCAAGATCCCTTCTAAAAGTTATAACACAGGGCTAGAGAGTTAATATATCCTTAAAGTAAAACTATAAAGATATTCTTCTGGTCTTGCCAACTGAAAGCAGATTGTTTCTGGTGGTCCTTACAAACAGGACATTCATTAGATTAATAGCTACATACCATAGACCAGGAGATGTGTACTTGACTGACTTTTCAACTGTCAACTGTCATTCTCTGCAATCCATTTGTCTTCTGCATTTGCCAGATAGGAGAGTTAAAGGGAACTAGTAGCATCCTGTATCTTTTAAGTTCTTAATGGTGGCAATAGTTCCTACAATTCCTCCAGACATGTAATACTGTTTTTGATTCACAACTTTCCTTCACAGAGGCAATGTTAAAGGCTTCCATTTGGCCTTTCCAACCATAATAGCCCCCACTCCACAGATCAGGGAACTAATATGAGAATTCTGCCATTTTCTAAGTATATCCCAATTATATATTCTGGGACTGGGGAAATAACCATAGGTGAGATTGGGGACCCACTCAACCCACTATAAGTCGGACTTCAGCCAAAATTCCCATTAGTCACCTGACACCTCCCCCCCCCCAAGCTTCTGCTTTAACTGGAGAGCCACTGTGTTCTTGATGTCTACCAGAATTATAGACAATTCAGAAGAAGCATCTAATAGACTCTGGAAAGTCTGATAATTTTCTTTCCTCCAGTGTACAGTTACCCTTGTAACATGCTAAAGGTCTCTCTTGGGAAGGACTGGAGAAAGGCCAGCTGTAAAAGTTATAGGCATTTTATCAAGGTCTTTCCTCAGAGGAACCTGACCATCCCTTCATTCAAGGGGTTCTGTGTCTGCAAACTGTCTCAAGTCTGAAAATTGGTTCATGTGTCAAGGTCTCTTTTGCCATGGTACAATGTAGATTTTTCTTTCCCTTGTTTGGGAATTTTTCAGCTTTTACAGATCAAACAAAACAATGCCTCAGGCTTCTTATCTATTTCATGCCTGGAAACACCATGATTAGATTACAGGTCATGCCACTGTAAAAGTTACTTTAGCCATGCTGCCTGCCTAGGTCAGGGCATTTATGGACATTGCTTCGTTCATGCTGCTCATTACAATAAGTATGCCACCTTGGTGAGTCAGTGCTGCCACCTGACCCCTGATACTTTCAACCTATTGCATGAATTCATCCAACGGAGAAGTAGCATCTCTGACCTTAAGGTCTAGCACATGGGAAAGGACGATGGCCAAGCTGCTCAGATGTGCCAGCTCCCTCTCACCTAGGATCTTTGAGGATTGGGGAAGGGTAGGACTAGGTTTTACACGCCATCTCCACCCCGGCATACAATTTCCCTGAGCCTTAAAACCTCTTGGAACTTGATCATTGACCTGATCTGGCTGCAGGGGAAGCTAGGAGATATGACACTAGTCAACTAGGTATGCTCCCAGCAAAACACAGTTGATCCCACCTACCACTGAAGGGAAGAGGAGGAGGAAAAAGAACACCACACGTGCTCTGCAGCCAGTGTTTATCTTAAATGTGTGCAGAAGTTCTAGAATAAGGCACATGATTCTCCACAGGCAGAACTGGAGGGGACAGTAAAGATAACTACTTTTTTTTCATTAATAAACTTTATATGTAGAATAGTTTTAGGGTCACTGCAAAATTGAGGAGACACACAAAGGCTCCACATACCTCCGTACCTGTTCAGTATGCTCATTTGGCACCAGAATGCTACATTTGTTACAGCGGACCAACAAACTGATGCCTTGTTATTAACCGAAGTCCATCATTTGTGCTGGGGCTCCAGCTTATCATCTGCGATGGTCTGATTGTCAACTGAATAGATTTAAAGTCAGCTAGAAGACACCCCTGGGCATGTCTGTGAGGGCATTTCCAGAGATGTTTAACTAGGGGTGACCCATGTTGAATGAAGGAACACTGTCCTTTGGTCTGGGGTTCTGAACTGAATAAAAAAGACGTGAAGGCCAGTGAGTACCATAGTCATCTTTTCCCAGTTCCTTAGTGTGGACACCATGTGAGCAAACGCTTCAGGCTCCCCTTGCCGTGTCCCCTTGTCACGGAGGCCTGTGTCCTCTCAGGCGACAAGCTGAAATAAATCCTTCCTGCCTTGAGTTGTTCTCAAGTATTTCGTCAGAGCAATGAGGAAAGTAACAAGCATGGCCTTGTGTATTCAGTGGATTTGGGAAAATCTGTAATGGTGCCATTGTAATGTCACAAAGAATAGTTTTACTGCTCTAAATTTCTGTGCCCTGCCTGTCATCCCTTCCCTCCCTTAATGCTGGCACTCTCTGATCTCCTCACTCACTGTAATTTCCACCTTTTCTAGAAAAATAGTTAGAATCCTACAGTACGCCACCTTGTCAACTTGGCTTCTCTTACTTGGTCATGATGCATTAAACCTCCATGTCACGTCATGCCTTGGTGACTCGTTTGTCTTGGCACCAAATAAGATCCCATCGTCTAGGCCCAATGCAGTTTATTTGTCTGTTCACCTACTAAGGGTGAACAGACCTTGGCTATTTCAAAGTTCAGATCATTGTTAACAAAGGTGGTACCACATTCCCATGCAAGGTTTTGTGTAGACATAAGTTTTCCACCTGCTTGGTCAAGAGAGAGTGGAGTTGCCAGTCCCTATGATTACAGTACAGCTTACTTTTGTACAAACTCTCAAAGCGTGGCCTTTTGAGAGTTAACTGCTTTATGAGCTGCCCACCTCTACCGTTAGGAATTGGATTTGGACACTGTAGGCAGCTCTCTAGCAAGGCTCCTTTGGTGCCGTGAGCACCCAGCTCCTTAGTGATGGGTGCCACGGAATTGTGCTAATGTGTTTCAAATGCTTCTCGCTCATTCAGGGAACTTCTCTAGTGAGGTTTTCATTCAGACCTTTTCGTCTTTCCTCTTATGCACGTTGATTAGTTCAGTTTGATTTAAAACATATCATAGACCTGTTATTTCTGTAATAGAAAGTGTTGATTTGACTATCCAACTATCAGTTAAAGTTCAAAGTTTACACTAACTGGGAGAACATTTTCACTTAGAAGTAAAATAAAGGCCAATTCAGGACGAGCTTCTGCCTTTGATTCACTCCATATGAAGGAGGTCTAGAGACAGGTGGGACTTCAAGGTTTGTGTTTTGAAGACCTTTGTTTCTTTCCTTTCTGCTGCGGTGACCTCTCCTGCACCTGCTCCACTAAGAACTGGGTTTTATCGAATTGGCTCGGCTGTTACATTCTGGGCTGACATCCATGTAGCACCACATCCAGAAGGTACTTGTCAATTGTGTGCCTTCTTTCTCAGAGGCTCCACGGTGGAGCTCCTCATTCATCTAATGGAATAGGCAACATCAACTGTGCGCATGTGCCAGCTCATGTGCCTGGGAAACCTACGTGACCCAGACAGAAGCCCTGTCCCTCATGGGTCTGCCATCTAGCTAGAGAAGGAAGATGTGAATAAAGGACACGGATGAACTAGATAGAAGGTACATGAGAGGCACTGGGAAGGGCACCGCAGGTGGTTAAGGGCTGAGTAGGAAGGAACTTTCACCTCCACAAGGTGCGCTAGAGAGGCAGCCGCGAGCAAAGCATGACGGGAGCTCGGAGAGGGGGGGGGGGGGCTGCATGGTCATGGCAAGGGCACTCAGCCCTGCCGGGTTCTTTTTTTATACCACGGTTTTTAAATATATAACATCCTTCTAGTTTCTGCTTCACTTCTCGACGTTGGGATGGATCGCTCCTGCTTTTGTGTTGGGTTACTTTAAATTTCATGACCTCATGTTCTGGTCCCCTACCTAATTTCCTTCTTCTTCCCTTGGGAAATTATATTTGTGCCTGTCATCTGCCCTCTGGCCATGCTGGTGAGCACAGAGACAGATAACTCATCTGATTGTTAGTGAGGGCTACCTCTTCTGTCAACAGCTCTCTCTCTCTCTCTCTCTCTCTCTCTCTCTCTCTCTCTCTCTCTCTCTCTCTCATGGTAACTACTGGGGTCTTTAAAGGAGAAATTTTCATTTGTATATTAATCACTAAGACGTTCCCAAAGGTAGCACTGGGTTTTATGCTAGATAACAGATTGCTTTCCCATGTTCCCCGACTTACCCATTCTTAACTTACCTTTCTTCTTGTTCAGTCATTAATGGAAGGTACATTTAGTGGAACTGGTAGCTCATTCCCTCTTGCTACCCTTCCAAGCTGCACCTTTATGAATTTGGACATTTTTCCTTTGTAGGAAGACATGTCAGACTTACTCATCCAACTAATATTTATTGTGCTAGAAATATTTAACTGCTTGGCTAGGTCACGAAGCCCTTGTCAACATTACTCAGGAAACTTCGGTAGTCAGTCTCTGAGCGATCCTGCCTTTAATATATTTGTTTGATTTACTTTTGAGAGTGGCTCACACACACTTTGTTAACCTTATTTTTCCTCTATGATGTTATCATCTTACTCATTTCAGGCTCATGTTATCCCAGCCAGTCTGTGGTAAGATCAAATCTGTCCTTTGTTCCTTAGGTCTGCAGTGGGCCTCTTTGAACAAAATGCAATAGAAACTTTGTTCCTCGAGGCCACTGTGTTGTCTGGGGCAAGGTTGTCTTCTTGCTTGTGTTTGCATCATGCTAGGCCTGATGGGTAGATCATGTGATGACTACACTCAACACATGTTCTTCTTTCTAGCTTTGTGTCCCTTCACTAATTGTCTTGTTTTCTGTGAGACAATAGCTGGAAAGACACACAAACCTGTGGTCTCTAAAAGTGTTAGGTTTATAGTGAGAAATGGCAAGTCTTTCCTGTTACTTTTCGCATGTCATTTGCTATTTTATTATGTGTGCAGTCAGATGAAATACCTCAAATTCCAACCTTGAAGCCCCAGACTCAGTGGGCATTTTGTTGTTGTTGTTTTTCTGGTTTTTTGTTTGTTTGTTTTGTGTTTTTAGGAGATGAATAAAACATCTTGTGGTTAAGCAGATTACCAAGACTGAAAAGGTCCAAGGAGGACCAGTGGACCATGGCTTCATCCTTTCTTCATGGGCCCTGAGAGTTCACAAATCGGGGCATTCAAGTATAAGGGAGAGAAATGGTGGAAAGGGCTAGGAGGCAGGATTTCTCAAGAGAACATACTCCCCGTCCCCCGAAAGCCCGGTGCATAGATGAGGAAAGGGACAGCTAATCTCCCACTTTGGTTTAGGGTGCCTTAAGAATTGTGCTTGAGCCCTTAAAAAAGGATTAACTGGGTCATTTTGGTCACCAAGTGTACAGTTACTTCTAGAAAGGCCATGCATGGCAGAAACAGAACAGAACAGAACCACTGGAGTGTTCTTTTTCTGACTTATACCCAGCAGAACTGAAAGAATAGGCCTTCAGTAGTGATTGTAACACAAGAGAAGGTTAGAAGCTTCTAGAAGCATGGGGGTGGGGGGTGGGGAGAGGAAGGTAGACCGGTGTTCAGGAATATTCACCGAGCTACTTCCATCTGCAGCCCTGCCATGCCTCAAGGCCATGTGCAAATATCAGAGCAGATTTTGTGTTTTTAAATACTTATCAATAGAATCAGAGTTTGTTTTACACAGTCTTAGAATATTTTTTTTACAATGAATATTCTTACTCTTTATGATTTATCTAAGGATATGGCACTAAATAAAGATAGCTGCTTGGAAGTTGGACAGCACATGCTCTCTCCATTTGGAGAACGTATATGATCCATCATATACATTGTGATAGCACATATTTATACAAACAAAGCATCCTCCCCTCCCTTTACTTCCTTTTTACCTTTCCCCCAAGCATTTATGAGTTGTTTCAAAGTAACCTGATTTTCCTTGGGGCTTTCCATAGCTTTCCATAAAGACCACCATATTTCATGGTCCATGCACTATAAACTTTTGAGGGACTTTTGGTTTATTTCTCAGATTGTGGTTATGGAATCAGTACAGGGTCAGTCCAGTGGGAGCAGAAATCATGGGCTAACTTTTTCCCTCCAGTGGGGTCCCAGCACCTGGCCACCCCGGGGACACTCCAGATGTTTCAGAACTGTTTGTGACTAGGGCGAATGAATGAACCATTCTTAGTAATGTCAGTTTAACAATTGAGTTTTAGGTAAATGCATTTTAATTGGGAGGTTAATCACTTTCATGTTTTCTTTTCTTCTTCTTTTTTTAATCCTTTAATCTTTTTTTTTACCCCTCTCCCGGTCTGCCCTCTGACTGTTCCTTATCCCATACCTCCTCTCCCTGGCCCCTCATATCCAATAAGATGCCCACCCCCACCCCACCAGACCTCTCCACTTCCTAGGGCCTCAAGTCTCTTGAGGGTTAGGTGCATCTTCTCTCACTGGGGCTAGACCAGGTAGTCTTCTGCTGTATATATGTTGGGGGCCTCATATCAGCTGGTGTATGTTGTCTGGTTGGTGACTGACTCAGTGTCTGAGAGATCTAAGGGGTCCAGGTTAGTTTAGACTGTTGTCCTTCTACAGGGCTGCCCCCCTCCTCAGCTCCTTCCAGCTTTTCCCTAATTCAACCACAGGGGTGACCAGCTTCTGTCCACTGGTTGGGTGTAAGTATCTACATCTGAATCTTTCAGCTGCTTGTACCTCTCAGAGGGCAGCCATGCTAGGCTTCTGTCTGTGAGCACACCATAGCATTCGTAATAGTGTCAGGCATTGGAGCCTCCCCTTGAGCTAGATCCCAATGTGGGCCTGTCACTGGACCTCCTTTCCCTCAGGCTCTTTTCCATTTTTGTCCCTGCAGGTCCTTCTAAATGCTCCTGTCAGTTTTTGTACAGAAGCAACGAGGACGTGTATCGATGCTTACTGCAGGCCAAAGGTCCTCCCATTCCAGTTAAAGTCAAAACAAATAGGCCACCTGCTGTTGCTAGAACCAGAGGCAGAAGTAACAAGGATGCCCCTGCACACTAAATCAGTCTCTGCTTATTGTTTTGCTTTGAGATAGGGTCTCATTATTAGCCTATGCTGGCCTGGAACTCTCAAGCGTAATCTCAGCCTTCTGAATAAAGGTGTGTACTAGTATTGTGTACCCCTCCTTTTTCCTTCTCTTCCCCTTCCCCCCTCTTCTCCTCTCTTTCACCTCTTCCTCCTGCTCCTCTTCCTCCTCTTTTTTTTTTTTCTGAGTTAGAAACTTGTGTAAAAGAGCTCTCAGGGCCTGGGGAGACAGCAGTCAATAAAGTGCTCCTCAGGTAGGCCCAATCCCCAGAACCCACTTAAAATGACTGCATCACCAGGGAGGCAGAGAGAGCTGTGTCTTGAGGTTTCTTGAGGTCAACCAGGTTAGCCTTATCAGTGAGCTCCACGTCAGCAGGAGACCCAGCCAGTCTAGAAGGACATCAGTGGCATTCGGAGGATAACACCCGAGAATGCTGCTTGGCCTCAGCATATAGTTGAATGAGAGAGAAAGAGGGGGGGGGGGGGGCGGGGAGAGAGAAATCTCAGAGACATGACATACCGGATAGCTCCATTCACACACACAAAAAAATACACTTGAGTATATTAATTTTTCTAATAGTCACATTAATGTAAAATTTTAAACTAGGTAAAACTAAATCTCATTTGTCCTAGCACTTCAAAACTCAGCTGGCAGTTACAGCCCCTGTAAAATCTCAGTAGCCATATTTCAAGTCTTGGGTTGGGCAGGGTTGCATTAGGTGGCAGATCCTATTGCCCATTCCTCCTCCTGCTGAAGTTCGAGGAACAGGAAAATTCTCAAATGTTCCTCTTTGCCGAATATAAACAACAGATACATGTGCTTTGTGGTATAATTCTAAATTGCTGTGTCACCTGGTCAGATTTCTGTGAACAGAGGGGACAAATGATGCTTGTGTTCTGTGACACTTAGGAAAACAGTTCCAAGTCCCACTGAGCGCTTACTCCGTCTCACTGTGGGCACGGAGAAACCCTGGCTTTCCAAATGGACCATGCTGTGGTCTAGGCTCTGAGCTTGGGGCCAGGTTTATGTCAACTTGACACAAGATAGAGTCATCAGAGAGATGGGGCATCAACTGAGAAAATGTCTCTGTAAGATCAGGCTGCTGGCAAGCCTCTATTGAGCCCAGTCCATGGTGGGCGGTGCCACCCCTACGCTGGTGATCCTGGGCTTTATAAGTAAGAAGGCTGCATAAGCCATAAAGAGCAAGGCTTGAAGCAGTACCCTCCATGGGCGCTGCATCAGATCCCATCTGCAGCTTCTTGCCCTGCTTGAGTTCTTGTCCTGACTTCTTTCAGTGGTGAGCAGTGACCAAGTGGGAGACCAAGCCGAACAGAACCTTCCTTCCCAGAGTTGCTTTTGGTCATGGTGTTTCATCACAGCTACAGAAACCCTAACTAAGACAGCGTTCATATTCCTTTACCTTCCCGGCTCCCAGTACACACTTTATAACTCAATTGTAGCACTTACCATACACATAAGACATGTCATAAGCGTGGGAAGCTCAGGCTCTTTTCACCCAGGCTACATGATTCATTCCCTGGACAGTGTCTATCTGTCCGTCAGGAGCTGTTCTAGTCATGGGGCTGCAGCAAAGCTAGGAGCTTTGTCTTTGAACTTTTATTCTAACAGACTGGGATGATACACAGTAGATAGGAATGAACACAAAACAAATAGAAGGGAGGAAGTGTCTGGAGAGGAAAAGGGCGGGGAGTGTGAGGGATCAGAGTCAGGCGGTTTAGCTTATTCAGAGAGGTTTGTGTGCACAGTTGGTATCCAGGTAGGCCCAGAAAGTCCATGAGTTTGGAGGGTGAGGGTGTTAGGTGAGCGATGACGAGGGCATGAACTGAGTCTGGGAGACTAACGTGGGGTCTGAAAGGTAACACAAGGAAAGAAAGAAGCCCACAATGTGGAAATAGGTTGGAGATGAAGGATCCAGAGAGATTGACACAGGACGCACCTATGGTCACTTGATATTTGACAAAGGAGCTAAAAACATCCAGTGGAAAAAAGACAGCATTTTTAACAGATGGTGCTGGTTCAACTGGAGGTCAGCACATAGAAAAATGCAAATCAACCCATTCTTATTTCCTTGTGCAAAGCTCAAGTTCAAGTAGATCGAGGACCGCCACATAATACCAGATACACTGAAACTGATAGAGGAGAAAGTGGGGAAGAGTCTTGAACACATGGACATGGGAAATTTTCCTGAACAAAACACCAGTGGTTTATGCTTTAAGATCAAGAATCAACAAATGTGACCTCATAAAATTGCAAAGCTTTTGTAAGGCAAAAGATACTGTCAATAGGACAAAATGCCAACCAACAGACTGGGAAAAGATCTTTACCAATCCTATATCTGATCGAGGCCTAATATCCAATATATACAAAGAACTCAAGAAGTTGGACTCCAGAGAATCAAATAACCCTATTAAAAATGGGGTACAGAGCTAAACAAAAAATTTTCAACTGAGGAATATCGGATGGCTGAGAAGTACCTAAAGAAATGTACAACATCCTTAGTTATTAGGAAAATGCAAATCAAAACAACACTGAGATTCCACCTCACACCAGTCAGAATGGCTAAAATCAAAAACTCAGGGGACAGCAGATGTGGAGTAAGAGGAACATTCCTCCATTGCTGGTGGGATTGCAAGCTGGTACAACCACTCTGGAAATCTGGTGGCTCCTCAGAAAATTGGGCATAGTACTACCTGAGGACCCAGCCATACCACTCCTGGTCATATACCCAGAAGATGCTCCAACATGTAATAAGGACACATGCTCAACCATGTTCATAGCTGCCTTATTTATAATAGCCAGAAGCTGGAAAGAAACCAAATGTCTTTCAACAGAGTAATAATGGATACAGAAATGTGGTATATATACACAGTGGAGTACTATTCAGCTGTTAAAAACAATGAATTCATGAAATTCTCAGGCAAACGGATGGAACTAGAAAGTGTCATCCTGAGTGAGGTAACCCAATCACAAAAAAAACACACATGGTATGCACTCACTGATAAGAGAATATTGGCCTAAAAGCTCTGAATACCCAAGGCACAACTCACAGGCCATATGAAGCTCAAGAAGAACGAAGATCAAAGTGTAGGTGATTTGGTTCTTCTGAGAAGGGAAACAAAATACTCACAGGAGAAAATATGTAAATGAAATGTTGAGAAGAGACTGAAAGAAAGGCCATCCAGAGACTGTACTACCTGGGGACTCACCGTATACAGTCACCGAACCCCGAAACTATTGTGGATGCCAAGAAATGCTTGCTGAAAGGAGCCTGATATGGCTTGCTGAAAGGAGGCTGTCTCCTGAGAGGCCCTGCCAGAGCCTTACAAAGGCAGATGCTCACAGCCAACTTCTGGGCTGAGCATGGGGTCCCCAATGGAGGAGTTAGAGAAAGGACTAAAGAAGCTGGAGGGGTTTGCACTCTCATAGGAACAACAACAATATCAACCAACCAGACCCCCCAGAGCTCCCAGGGACTAAGCCATCAACCAAGGGGTACACATGGCTCCAGCTGCATATGTAGCAGAGGATGGCCTTATTAGGCATCAAGGGGAGGAGAGGTTCTTGGTCCTGTGAAGGCTCGATAGATGCCCCAGTGTAGGAGAATTGAGGGCAGGGAGGTGGGAGGGAGGCAGGTGGACGTAGGGGGGAGAAGTAGGGGGAGGGAGGATGGAATAGTGGGAGGGGGAAACTGGGAAAGGGGAAAACATTTGAAATGTAAATAAAGAATATATCTAATAAAAAATAAAAGCAATAAATAAAATAAAATTAAAAAGAAAATACGCAGTAGAGGAGACGGTTGGCGGTCACAGAGTCTGAGGCCATACTGACTTTGCTTGTCTGTCACTCAGTGCAGTGGGAGAGATAACTGAAGTTCGAACCAAGGGTCTGCAGAACCGAGGGGCTGCAGATAAAAGAGCGTAGGTGAAAAATCACATCCTGATTTTCACAAAGTGGTACTTGAAGTTGAGCACGTCCTTCCCTTGTGAAAGTAGGCAACAGACCACACTGGTGTCAGCAGCCCCTGCTGCTGTTTCCCTTTCTTCTGCAATGCTGCAGACCTCAGATATCTGAGGTTGTCACTCATCACTTGTGCACATCAATACACAAAATCATGTCAACCAGCGGACCACTGCTGAGTCACGTCTATTTAACCTCACCCAACGTGATTCTCGGTCTCTTGTTTTTTATATTTATAAACGGTATTCTGAGAAGGGTCTTGTGCGTGAAAGGTGGTGGGCTCCCCCTCATGGCATTGGTGCTGAAGAGCCACATGCACATGGCGTTGTATAAGGCCGCTGTTGTAACCTCACAGCTGTGGAGTAGTGGTAGCTGGGGTGAGCAGCGGAGATTGCAGGGTGTGACTGGATTTGGCTGAGATGAAAGGGGTATGCAAGAGCAAGAGGAGGCGGGCGGCTCGTGCCTGACCTGCTGGAGTGTGGAGCTGCGACCCCTTCAGATGGGAAAGGGGGTCCTGATGACAAGTTTGCTCACAGTGGGGCAGCAGCATTCTTCAGATTAAGCTTGCCCAAATGTTGCACAGTTATCCCATTGATTCCTATTAATTTTCACTTAAAGAACCTGAAGCTACATTCGTAGATGGTAGATGCCTGGAGACTTGACAGTGTTCTTTATGATGAGATCTTACCTTGTCAAATGAAGCTGCTTTTTCCTCACAGTGACTTCAGCCCTAAACTCTGACAACTAACCACAGCAGTTTGTTTGACTGTTAGTTGCCATTGTTATTCCTGATTTCTCCTTTTCAACTTTCTCTGATATTTTATGCATGTATGCATATAGGCCACAAGTAGTAATGGCTTATTGAGATGTAATATAACAAAATATTTCCACTAAATTGTATAATTCAGTGGTTCTTACTATATGTATATGTGTGTGTGTGTGTGTGTGTGTGTGTGTGTGTGTGTGTGTGTGTGTGTATAAAGCCAACCCATGCCCATCAGTCACCTCTGATTGTCTTGTCCCCAGAGCTAAATACTTTCCTTACTATCTCTATAAACTTGCCTATTCTGGATGTTTCATAGGAACATAATGAAATAATTATGGTGTTTTACACATAGCTTTTCTCACGTGTAACATGCCCTGTCACATCATTTCCTTTTGTGGCTGAATAGTATTCCATCTTGTGCGTATGCCACGTTTAGGTTGTTTTCTCCTTTGGGAGTGTTGAAACTAAGGTGCTATGGACATTTTGGAGGACATCTTTTTTTTTAATTTTTTCTACTTCATATTTTTTTCATTTTCTTTGTTTTTAACATTTGCATCTCTATCAGAACTACATTTTGGTGCAATCTGTCCTTATCAGAACCAAGTTCTCATCTTCGTCTTAAAGATTATTTAAAATTGTTTTGAGGTGATATTAATTGATCAGGTTTTTAACCAGTTAGTTTTATACATATACATCTTTGCAAATAAGCCATTTTGTTTATAATGTGCAACCATGCATTACAATTTAAGCACAGATATTAACCAATCAGGAGTTAAAAGGGTTAGAATCATTTGTTATTAAGAGGAATAACATTGTTCTACTTAGTAACAAAACCCTGATGAGTAGAGAGAATATGGTGTCGGGCCAGCTATATAACACACGGGACCCATTACAAAATGGAAATATGGAACTCTGGCTTGATGTGGAGGAGCTAGTTTCTCTGGTCTGTGGGATGACTGCTCCAACCCTTGACACATTCATCCTGAAAGGGCTTGAAGTCTCCATCCCAGGATATTCTGAAAACCTTTGAGTGGCATGGGCAAAGCTCACAAACTCACCAGCTGTGTGCATCCTGGTTCTATTTTCCAAGGGTGGAAACAGTCACCCCCATTTCTATGACCAGAGATGCCACAAATCATGTACCTGTACCTCAACTTTCTCCATGCCTTTGCTCCGGACCTCACTTCAGGTAGAAGATTTTTTTTGGAAAAGCATGTTCTTCTATTGAAAAAAGAAAGAAAAACATTTTATGACAAAATTGAAGATTTACATGGAAAATATTTCTGATAAAATAGAAGAGATATATAGAAAACACATTAAAATCGATACTTTTCATGGAAAATTAAAGAGTAAACGTGTTAGACATAAAAAACATTGCTAAATTAATTGAAAAAGAAAGTAGAAACATTTTAGGATAGAATTGAAGATTTACATGGAAAATATATTTCTGATAAAATTTTAGAAAAATGTAGAGAAACATGTTAAAATTGAAGATTATCATGGAAAATTTTATATAGATATAATAATAGTAGGCATAAAAGTATTCCTAAGTTGATTAAAAGTGGAATTATAAACATTTTCTGATAAAGTTGAAGATTTACATGGAAAATATTTCTGATAAAATTGAAGAAATATACAGAAAAATATGTCAAAATTGAAGATTATCATGGAAAATTATACAGATAAAATGGTAGGCATAAAAATAATTCTAGGTTGATTGAAAGTGGAATTATAGGAGACAGCAGGTGTTGGCAAGGATGTGGAGAAAGAGGAACACTCCTCTACTGCTGGTAGGGTTGCAAACTGGTACAACCACTCTGGAAATTAGTCTGGTGGTTCCTCAGAAAACTGGACACGACACTTCTGGAAGATCCTGCTATACCAGTCCTGAGCATATACCCAGAGGATTCCCCAGCATCTAATAAGGATACATGCTCCACTATGTTCATAGCAGCCCTATTTATAATAGCCAGAAGCTGGAAAGAACCCAGGCATTCCTCAACAGAAGAATGGATGCAAAAAATGTGGTATATATATATACACAATGGAGTACTATTCAGCCATTAGAAACAATGAATTCATGAAATTCTTAGGCAAATGGATAGAGCTGAAGAACATCATACTAAGTGAGGTAACCCAGTCTCAAAAGATCAATCATGGTATGCACTCTCTAATAAGTGGTTATTAACCTAGAAAACTGGAATACGCAAAACATAATCCACACATCAAATGAGGTACAAGAAGAATGGAGGAGTGGCCCCTGGTTCTGGAAAGACTCAGTGTAGCAGTATAGGGCAAAACCAGAACAGGGACGTGGGAAGGGGTGGGTGGGAGAACAGGGGGAAGGAAGGGGGCTTATAGGACTTTTGGGGAGTGGGGGGCCAGAAAAGGGGAAATCATTTGAAATGTAAATAAAAAACATATTGAATAAAAAAAAGGAAGTGGAATTATAAACATTTTCAGATAAAATTGCAGATTTACATAGAAAATATTTCTGATAAAATTAATGAAATATATAGAAAAACATGTTAAAATTGACTATTTCATGAAAAATTATACAGATAAAATGGTAGACATAAAAAACCTTTCTAAATTAATTGAAGGTGGAGTTACAATATTTTGTGATAAAATCAGATTTACATGGAAAACATTTTTAATGAAATAGAAGAAATATATAGAAAAACATGTTAAAATTGAAGATTATCATGAAAAATAATACAGATAAAATGGTAGACATAAAAACATTACTAAATTAATTGAAAGAGGAATTATGAATATTGTCTAATAAAATTGAAGATTTACATGAAAAATATCTCTGTTAGTCTATATCTTTTTATTGAGGAATTGAGTCCACTGATGTTAAGAGATATTAAGGAATAGTGATTGTTGCTTCCTTTTATTTTTGATGTTATTTTTATATTTGTGTGGATATCTTCTTTTGGGTTTGTTGGAAGAAGATTACTTTCTTGCTTTTTCTAGGGTGTAGTTTCCTTCTTTGTGTTGGCGTTTTCCATATATTATCCTTTGTAGGGCTAGACTTGAGGGTAGATATTGTATAAATTTGGTTTTATCATGGAATATCTTGGTTTCTCCATCTATGGTGATTGAGAGTTTTGCTAGGTATAGTAGTCTGGGCTGGCATTTGTGTTCTCTTAGGGTCTGTATGAGATCTACCCAGGATCTTCTAGCTTTCATTGTCTCTGGTGAGAAGTTTGGTGTAATTCTGATAGGTCTGCCTTTATAAGTTACTTGCCCTTTTTCCCTTACTGCTTTTACTATTTTCTTTGTTTAGTGCATTTGGTGTTTTGATTATTATGTGCTGGGAGGACTTTCTGGTCTGGTCTAGTCTGTTTGGAGTTCTGAAGGCTTCTTGTATGTTCATGGGCATCTCTTTCTTTAGGTTAGGGAAGTTTTCTTCTATAATTTTGTTGAAGACATTTACTGGCCCTTTAAGTTGGAAATCTTCAATCTCTTCTATACCTATAATCCTTAGGTTTGGTCTTCTCATTGTGTCCTGGAGTTCCTGGATGTTTTGAGTTACAAGCTTTTTGCATTTTGCATTTTCTTTGACTGTTGAGTCAATGTTTTCTATGGTATCTTCAGCACCTGAAATTCTTCTATCTCTTGTATTCTGTTGATGCTTGCATCTATGACTCTTGAATTCTTTCCAAGGTTTTCTATTTCCAGAGATGTTTCACTTTGTGATTTCTTTATTGTTTCTACTTCCACTTTTAGATTCTGGATGGTTTTGTTCAGTTCCTTCACTGGATTGTTTGTGTTTTCCTGTAATTCTTTAAGGGATTTTTGTGTTTCTTCTTTAAGGGCTTCTGCCTGTTGACTCATGTTCTGCTATATTTCTTTAAGGAATTTTTGTGTTTCCTCTTTAAGGGCTTTTACCTGTTGACCCATATTCTCCTGTATTTCTTTAAGGGAGTTATTTAAGTCCTTCTTGAAGCCCTCTATCTGCATCATGAGATATGATTTTAAATCCAACTCTTGCTTTTCTGGTGTGTTGGGGGTATCTGGGACTTGCTGTGGTGGGAGAACTGAGTTCTGATATTGCCAAGTAGCCTTGGTTTCTGTCGATAGGGTTCTTGTGCTTGCCTTTTGCCATCTGGTTATCTCTGGTGCTGGTTGGTCTTGCTGCCTCTGGCTGGAGCTTGTCCCTCCTGTGGGCCTGTAAGCCTGTGTTTGTACTCCTGGGAGACCAACTCTCTTCTGGCAGGGTTTGTGCAAAGAAGGTTGTGGTGCTGCCTGACTCCCCAGTGCAAATGGTGGCAAGAAGACTTCCATCCCAGCTGCTCCAATGATCATATACCCTGTGAGCTCCTAGCTATTCCCCTCCAGAGAAAAGGTGGAGATCTCACCTCTGCACTCAGAAGTGAAAGTGCTGCTGGGAGATCACTCTCTCCTGGTGGGCTGTGCACAGAAGGCTGAGGAGTTGTCTGGCTCCCTGGTGTAAACAGTTGATGATTTGGTTTTAACCCCATCTTTACTGACTCTTCACGTGATTCTTCAACCAATGTCCAAGGCAGAATCCAGTTGTCACTATTTACAGAGGGAGGCACCAGTAAGGATGGGGTGGTGAGGTAGGAAACGGGTAGAAGAAGACTCATGAACAGACAGAAGGAAGTGGGAATCAGGTATCGCTCTGCACCCCAAGTCATGCTTTTTTGTCTCACTGAACTTGGCTTTAAGACACAAAATTACAGACAAAAATTTTTTTAAAAAAGATTTATTTATTTTATTTATCTGAGTATGCTGTAGCTGTCTTCAGACACACCAGAAGAGGTCCTCAGATCCCATCACAGATGGTTGTGAGCCCCCATGTGGTTACTGGGAATTGAGCTCAACACCTCTGGAAAAGTGTCAATGCTCTTAACCACTGAGCCTTTCTCCAGCCCCAGATGAAATTTTTAAGAGTTCTAAAATGGTGACCTCAAAGAATTTAACTCTCAATGATGAGTCCCTTTATAACATGCAGCCCTGGGCTGCTCTATAGGGAGCATGTGCATAAGGCCAACCCCAGCAATTATAATGTCTCAATATAAGACATTTTTAAAATTTTGGGAGAGATTGTAAGAACCAGAGGACCAGAATGCCTGCCGTGAGTACATGTTTCCTAGAAATGGCGGCAAGCTATATCCATGGATCTCAACCATATAGCTGCCGAGACAAGACCCAAGGGGTTCCCACCTCTGGACAAAAAACTACAGGTGACTATATATGTATGTGTGTGTGTGTGTGTGTGTATACACACATATATGTGTGTGTGTGTGTGTATGCATATGTAACAAAGAAGAGGCCATTGGCCATTGATTTGAGAGGAAGCATATGTATATGTATAGAGATACACAGAATGGGTGGAATGTGGGAAAGGAAATAGGGGAATGATATGATCACATTTTAAAGTTTAAAAATGTAAGAGAGGGATTTTAGCTCTCTGTATGAAATGGGAAGTAAAGTGTGCTAAGCATTATATGCATTAAATTGTATGTATTCAGATTATATATACTTACATGTATAAGTGTTTGTGTTATGGTTAGTTCATCCTGAGATTGTTATCATATTATTATTTGTACTTTTTTTGTATATTTCTAGGTTCTTTAGAATGAAGTGACTTATTTTTATAACCAGTCACCTTAATGTTACTTAGATATACATTGCCAGATATTATCTTATACAAATGTGGTATTAGTTTAGTACTGTAACCAAGAAACCTATTTCTGTTCTTGACCAGGTCCATTACAATAAGATTAGCCAAGTTTCTGGATACTCCTGGTGTGGAAAAGCTTGTCAGCACCCTCCTGCTGAGTGCTAAGATACTGGATGATTTAGCCCAGTACAACGAGGCTGCCAGAGACCCTGTAAGTGCTGCTAGCCTCTGCGTGGCTTTGTTTTCCTGGTTGCAAGGGACCATCATGACACACAAAGATTCAGCCTTGGAGTGTCACTGAATATCCTTGGAGAATCTGTGGGGGGTTGGGGAGAGCAGCAAAGGTGAAGTGAGAAGTTGCAGATCTGACTATCATCATAGAAGGATAGTTTAGAAATCCATGGTATCTGATGTCCACTCCAGTAGCAATGAGCACTAGACTTAGGCTAATGGAGCTCCACTTTCATTATGTTAGGTGGTGGATTTAGCCAGGACCTTCTGTGGAACTGGTTTGAGGTTTCGAGGACTAGATAAAATGTGATCCTCTGTGGTCAGAGTTTGGTCTTTTCTAGCATAATAACCTAAATAAGAGCTGTGGAAAGCATCAGGCCGGTGTCAGTCCACATGCTAACACAGAGGCCAATGTCTGTCCACATGCTAACACACAAAGGCCAATGTCAGTCCACATGCTAACACAGAGGCCAATGTCTGTCCACGTGCTAACACAGAGGCCAATGTCAGTCCACATGCTAACACAGAGGCCAATGTCAGTCCACATGCTAACACAGAGGACTTAAGGACATTGCTAGTTGACTTGGTCAGATGTGCAGTTAGCCAAGAGGTTGGAGAAACTGTAACTTCTCTAATATGCTTTATTTTGAAACATTTTTATCATCCTATTTTTTTTAATCAAACTATGACCAAGAAACAATTTAGTCAGTTTTACAATTCACAGTAGTAAATTACAATTTACTACTATGTGAGTAGGATTTGTCAATTGCAAGAGACAGGTCCCCACTGGTCACTGGTCCCCTCACACCTCCATTCAGAAACTCTCCCAGGTTAATATACCTTTGCTTCCCAAATCAGAAATTGTTATACCTACTTTTGAGTTCTATGAAAGGAAAGTCATACAAGTGTTCTTTCCTGGTATAGAATTCCTTTTCTCAGCAATATGTTTGTGAGATTTGTCTATATTATGACAGAATTATTTCACCACATGAATGTTTCAACTATTTCTTCATTCTGCCGCTGAGATCATTTGGAAAAATAAGGAATAATGGCTTTTTAAAAATAAAATAATACAAATCTTTTAAAGTTACTATTAAGTCACAGAAGACACCAGACACCTAATGCAATGACATCAGGAAAGTATATTATTAGCAGGGTATAAAATTAAAATAAACTTCCTCCATCACACCCATTATGCTTTGGCCTTTCTCTGTCTCTTATCTTGGTAACCTCTTCCATTCTGGCCCCTCAGTGTGATCTCAGGTTCTCCCTTCTAAGGTCTAAATTCTAATGAATTTGAAGGAAATGTTCGCTAAGATAAAAATTTTAGTGAGGGGGCTGAAGACTTGTTGCTCTTCCAGAGGACTGGGCTCAGTTCCCAGCATCCACATGGTGACTCCCAACCATCTGTAGCACCAGTTCCAGAACACCCAATGTCCTCTTCTGACCGCCTCAGGCACCAGGCATGCACATGGTGCACAGCATACGTATAGTCAAAACATTCACACAAATAAAATGAGCCACACACATCTAAGAGTATTAAACATTTGAATGAGTGTGGATTCTGTTCCTGTGGTTACTGCAGCCAAGACTGGTGAGTTCACAGCACTAGTGACTGATTTCAGAGACTTTAGTAGCGATGCTTTCTGGGGTCATAATGAAACTCACTCTTACCTTTGCAGGATGGAACAGCACTGCAGGTGTTCGTAGCAGAAGTTGCAGATCAAATAGTTGGCATTGCAGTGATCAGAAAAGAAATGGTAAGTTCTGAAGTTGCCATTAACTTGTTTAGTTGTAACTTTTTATATCATGAATCAGCCAGCACCACCTCTCTCTCTGTCTCTCTCTCTCTGTGTCTCTCTCTCTGTCTCTCTCTCTTCTCTCTTCTCTCTTCTCTCTCTTATTCCTCCTCCTCCTCTTCTTCTTCCTCTCTCTCTCTCTCTCTCTCTCTCTCTCTCTCTTTTGTTAAAAATGTTTAGAATTTCTGCGTGTAGTGGCACATGCCTATAATCCCAGCACTTGGGAGGCAGAAGCAGGCAGAACTCTGGGTTCAAGGCCAGCCTGGTCTACATAGTGATTTCAGGATAGCCAGAGTTACATAGTGATACCTTGTCATCAAAACATGCACACACACACACACACACACACACACACATTTAGAATACTGCAAATATGAAAAGATTCTCATTCTTAAAAATCTAATAATCTATGACCATCAGATAATAATAATAATGATGATAATCAGTCCCACTGCTGTCTCCAAGGGATTATTGCTACAGTCAGTCATTCATCTTTACCAGCATCCTTCACAGTCAGAGGTGTGTGTGTGTGTGTGTGTGTTCTCAAGTGTGTATGCCATTTTATATTTTTCCCAATACAGTTTTCCTAAGTCATTTATTATTTAATAGTCCGTTATGTTGCTGCTGACTTAAAATACTGCTTTTACATTTATTGATTTTTGTATATTCCTCCATCTCTTTTAAGTTCAATTCCATGCTATTGGTTTATTTATTGATCCCCATTATATTATTACACATTTTTAAAATAATTTTTTAATTATTGTTTTTGTTTTTAAATTTCATGTGCATAGGTGTTCTATGCCTGGTGCCCTCTGAGACTCCTGGGACTGGAGTTACAGCATTTGTGAACCACCATGTGGGTGTGGGATGTTGAGCCCAGGTCTTCTGGAAGAGCAGCCAGTGCTCTTAACTACTGAGTCATCTCTCCAGCCCCCACCATATGTTTGATATCTAGCAACAGAGGTGTCTTTCATTGATATTCCTTGGTTTTATTTGTTTTCTTGAGATAGGGGCTCATACAGCTCATGTAGGATAGGCTAGCCTTGTATTTGCTATCTTGTGCTATAATCAAATATGATCTTGAACTCTTGGTCCTCTAGCCTCCAACTCCAGAGTGCTGGGATTACAGGTCTATCACCATGATCAGCGTTCATTTGCCTCATTTCTCCAAATTTTCTTGGACATGTCTTCCTTTGGGTAAACTTTCTAACATTCACCATGCAATATCTGTGCCTGTGTGGATTTTATAACATTTATTTTCCTCTCAGCAATCTAGCTTTCTGTGTTGTTGGAGTCCAGGTTCTTTGACAATTCTTTTTTTCATACATGCTTTTGGGTCAGTGGTACCATCAGAAGACAATTTAAATAGAGATCCGTGCTTGGAAGCTCTTCCCATTATGACTGCGTTAAGTGGTGGGAAGTTGGTGGGTCATTGGGGTACTGCCTGTGAAGGAGATTAAGTAGTTCTTGGGGATCCCAGTGAGTTATAGAAAAGTGAATTGTTATAGAAAAAGTGAGATAGCGCCTTTGCTCCTTTCCCATTTATGCAAGACTCTCCCTCTCCCTCTCTCTCTCCCCCTTCCCCCCCTCTCTTCTCTCTCTCTCTCTCTCTCTCTCTCTCTCTCTCTCTCTCTCTCTCTCACACACACACACACACACACACACACACGATTATGGATTATGCCATCATGCACTCAGCCTAGAGGTCTTTACCCGAGCCCAAACCAACATGGTACACTTCTAGTCTCCAAATCACTGGACTAAATAAGCCTCTTTATGTATGTATGTACATACGTATATATGTATGCATGTATGTATATGTATGTATGCATGCATGTATGTATATGTATTTATACACACACAATGCACAGAACCTTGGATAGTTTTTTTTAATAGTAATGGAAATGAATTAATGCAGTCAGACACTTAGCTGCCCTGCAAGCCTACTGGCTACCTTCCTCCCTCTTACATGGTTCCTGTGAGCCCAACTGACAGTAGTACATGCCTTTGCCCTTTGACCTTCTGTTGGGTTTGACCATGGAGAGGTCTTGACAGGAAGAGGGAGGACAGTGAGGCCAAGGAGTCTACATCAGGCTGAGACCACGCCGAGCTTACTGGCCTTGTACCTGGGATGCTCTCTGTGGATTCCTGTGACCAGCCTTCCACCTACTTCACCCACTAACAGCGTTCAGTTGCTCTGTCACCGTCCCTGCTAATTTCCCCCACACCTTCCGGTCTCTGTAAATACTCCCTTTGTTGAGCCTATCTCCAATTATCTTAATTTGAACATGCCATCTGTCTCCTGCTGTGATCCTTTCCCAATATACTCTAGGACAATTATGATTTTCTTCTGTGTAGTTTGTAATTTTTTCCTTGATAATGTACATACATACCTCCTGTTGTACCTTGTAAATGTTTATTTCAGAATATAGGAAGACCATGACTTTTTGTATTTTGATCTCGTATCTAATTAGCCTTCTAATGTCTCTTTTTCACCCTGAGAATTTAAAAATTGATCAGCCCCCAGCCCCTAGGCACAGCGTCAAGCCATTCCATTGCTGAGAGCAGTTAGCGGCCTCGGCCAGACTCAAAGGAAGCAAGTGTGTGCTGTGCCTGTCAGAGAGGGAGCTGGGGCATTTTGTAGAGAATCATCGTGGTGGCTGTTCTGCTCTTGTCACTGTCCCCATCTCCTGAAGCCTAATGCCAGCCTCACACTTGCTGTGTAGCCAAGCGTGAACATGAACTCCCCACCCACCTGCTGAGGTGACCACTAGGTCTGGCTTCATTTTTTCTTTCTTTCTTTTTTTTTTTAATTTTATTGAAAAATAAATGGTAGTGCTGACAAAGGCTACTTTTTTTAGTTGTCTGTATTGTAATGGTGTAATTCAATATTTTTCTTCTTATTTAATATGCTATTTGTAGGTGTCAAGGAGATACCGAGTCTTCCACTTTTTGATTATTGATGGTTTCATTGATAGATAGGTATTAACATTTTCTTGATGGGTTTTTGGACTTTACTGGGATGTCTATAAGGGTTTATCCATTTGTTCTTCTTTGCATTTATTTCTCTGTTTGATTCAGTGTGTCTGAGTTGCTGTTTCTGGATGATGGCATATCTGAGGCTACCTATCTTGTCTCGTGTTAGATACCCATTGGATAGTGTATAAAGTTCTCCAGATATTTCCCCTCGAATGCTTGTGTGAACTGTCACTGTCTCTGAGTATTCAGTGCCACTGGTTAAATCTAACTGGAGGACAAGCCCATCCCTAATCCTCTGCAAACACAAGTGGATTGGTTTGGTCTTGAGTCTTTTTAAGAGTTTTTGCCCATTTGTTTTGCCGTTTTTGGAGAGGTATTTTGGTTTGGCATTGGAGGTTTGCCTTTTGCCTGTTCAACATAGAAACCCTGAGGTTTTATCAAGGAGTACTTACTTTATGCCTCAGAGGGAATCATTCTTCTACCAGTCATTTCTTGCCCTCCATTTTCTTCAGTCTCTTAGGTGAGTTGGGGATCTTTTGAATTGAGCCTTCGATGTGTCTCACTAGTAGGAATAACAGGTAGTTGGGCTGATCAATGTATTTCCTGCTCATCTCTTGGAACTATTTCCTTAATATTAGTTTTCTGAATCTCTAATTTAGTCTCTGACAGGGATTTTAATACAGATCGTCATTGAGACCTGTGTCTCACAGTTCTGAGATTTAACTTTCAAGTCTTTCCCTTGTTCACTTACTTAGAGTTTCTTCTGTATGTCTAATTATAAGCAAGATTTTTCTTGGGAACTTGTGGGGGCATTATATTGAGTTTTTAAAATTCTCCCTTGTCCTCCTGATTGCCCTTTCCCTCGCTGTAGCAAGCCGCGTGTTTCTCCCCTGTAGTAGTCCCATTACTGTCCTCACAAGGCTGTCTGTGTCTTGAAAGAAAGACTAAATAGCCATCGCGGTGCCAGCATGGCTGTAGTTCTCTACTTCCTCCCTGCCACTGCTGGCAGGGCTGCCCACCTGCCCTGTTGGGAGGTGGGCAGCCATTCTTTGACTTCCTCTTGTATACTTTAATGTAGTAGCGGCAGGCAGGCAGGGACCCCAGTGTGGACCAAGGTGGTAAAGGTTTAACCAAGCCATTTGTTTTTCTTTCAATGGAACACCGCCTTACATTTGGCCTCTCTTCCACCCATGTTTCTTTAGAAAATGTTGTTGTTCTCGCAATGTTAAGGGATTTGGGAAGAAAGTAAAGTAATGGCTGTTAATAGTTTTCTGAAGTCTCTGCTCTTGAAACTGTGTTTTTCTCTCAGTGGGTTTACAGTAGAGTCTTGCAGGCCTTATTTGTCAAAATTTTAATTTTCCTGTCATCAAGAACAGCCACATTCATTTTGGATTATCAGCCTTCCTTCTCTACTCTCCGTAGCGTGCACCACAGGGATGAAGGAGGCCAGGCCGCAGCAGTAAGCAGCGTGCATGAGCCCTGATCCCACCATAGTGCGAGGAGACGAAAGGTGCCTGAAACAGGAGCAGTGTACCCAGGATTTCCCTCTCCACGTGAACACTCATGAATCCTTTAAATTACCTCCTACTGCATAAACCTGTTACCAGCACAAGAACAGAGGAAGGAGTGGCCGACTTGGGCTCTTCACAGCCCAGTCATGTGCTCTGGTGCGCCTCTGAAATGGGACACTTTTACACTAGCAGGTGATCAGTAACAAACGCAGGACACCAGTGAGTCTGTCTACTGACTGGCACTTGAAGAACCTGTGCCCAGTCACTCGTGCTGGCTCACTGGTATTCCTGGTGCCCAGAAATGTTATGGGCCTGCTCTGCCATGCTGCCCCTGACCAGGCACCCAGGGCTCGCCATGGTGACAGCAGCCAAAGGCATACGGAACAAATCCACGTAGCCATTGTCTTAGGGTTTTATTGCTGTGAAGAGACAACATGACAATGTCAGCTCTCATAAAGGAAAACATTTCACTGGGGCTGGCTTACAGTTTCAGAGGTCTAGTCCATTATCATCATGCTGGGAAGCATGGCAGTGTGCAGGCAGACATGGTGCTGGAGAAGGAACTGAGAGTTCTAGATCAGGATCGGCAGAACAGGATTTGAACTGGCTTGACCTTTATGAGAACTCAAAGCCCACCCCATAAGCACAAACCTCCTTCAACAAAAGCTAATCCCTATGGGCCTATGGGGGGGACATTTTCTTTCAAACTACCACAGCCGTCTTCCATAGACAGTTCCAGAACAAGCACATGCTTTCTGCTTTAAAGGAATTTGTAAGCCATGTATGAGGGTGTGCATATACCTGTAATTCCAGCACCAGGAGGCTGGCCTTGGTTACATGGTCAGTCCAAGGTGAACTTAAGCTACCTGGGAGACCCTGACTCAATAACTAAGGGCTGCGGATGTAGCTCAGGGGTAGAGCACTTGTCAACCATGCTCGCTATTGCACTTGAAGCAATTTTTAAAAGTGTGTATGTGTGTGTGTATGTGTGTGTGTGTTTACTTGCTTGTTGTCCTTGTGGGTGCTTATGTATGTACGTGTGTGTGGAGGCCAAAGGACAGCCTAGGGTGTTATTTCTCAGGAACAGTCCACCTTGTTTTCGGGGAAATGGTCTGCCACTGGCCTGCTATTTTCTGAGAAGCTAGGTAGGCTGGCTACAGAGCTCTAGGAGTCCTCCTGTCTCCACCTCCTCAGCCCTGTGATTGAAGCACGTGTCATCACTCCAGGCCTTTTCGCATGGGATCTGGGGGAATTAACCCAGGTTCTTATGCTTTCGTGACCCGAACCTTCTCAAGTAAGCTATTCTCAGCCCCACCTTAAGCGACTTTAGAATAGCTGTCTATTTCAACACCCATGCATACAATTTGCTTAAAACACCCCTTCTCTGCCTCTTCTCTAGGATATAGAGTACATACGATCTCATTATAACATTGAGGATTTCATCTACTTCAGCCACCACCAGCAGGAGGAACATGGGCGCCTGAACCATTTTGCCCTGAACCCCATTTTCCGACACTACACCAAGTTTTTCCTGAAGGAGATCCTTCGCTTAGGCTTTAAGTCATGTTTGTACTATCCAGTGTACTCCCAGGCCCGGGAAGGCAAGGTAAGTGGCTGGCACTCGGGCGTTGACGGTGGCATCCTCTGTGCACTGCATCTTATTTGTTCTCCCGATGACTCACTGTAGTGCGCATCCAAGTCTCCACTGGCCACATTCGATTAGGCTATTTGCTTCACTGTGGTGAACGGCCAAGAGGCTTCCTGTTTCTGAAATGACCAGAAACAATATAATTAGACGAATTTGCTGGGTGTTTTTTTTTTTTTTTTCCATGTTGACAAAATGGCAACAGAAAACCGAAGGGGGGGAAAAAATCACTGTGAGACATACAAACAGCACATTGTTTCTCACCGTGTAGAGCCAAAATGATCCTATGGTGTTCTTTGATACAAAGAACCCCACAGAAACGAGAAGAGTAAATTAGTTCTGTCCTAAAATTGGGGTGCTGTATACGGCATCCCAAATAAAACCTATGATCATTTCCATAAAAAAAAGAATGGATGAAAGGCAGAGATGTACAGTTCTGATGAAACTGTGCCATGGGGAATACCTACATAAGTCCACCTTATACTCGGCATCTTCCATAGAGTAACACAGTCATAGAGACCCGGTGTGCGCCAAATACCGGCTCACTCTCTCAGCTCCACACCCTGCTTTACTGCTCTTGAATGGGCGCTTGCCATGCCGGCTGTGGGTTTGCCTTTTCTTCCACAAGCTGTATCCTCGGGAGCCACTGATGCGTGCAGGGATACACCTCCACCTGCTGTCTCCTGGCTGTTCCACAAGGAAGTCTATTCAAGACAGACTCCCAATGGGGTGTTTTCTGAAAACTGGTCCCACGGTCGATGACATTGGTCTTCTTGGTCTGTCCTCTCAAGGTGATTGGTTTCAATCACCAGGCTTAGTAGAAGTTGTCCCTTCAGTTTCTGGTCACGACCTCAAGCCTTCCCATGATCTGCCGAGAGCCCTTGACACTGTCAGGTTTTCTTGGTGTCCACGAGGGCCTATGTGGAGTTCTTCAGGTGCTCTTACGTAGACAGTGTGGAAGCGCACTGGTGCACACACCTGTCATGGCTGTGCCCAGGTATTGTCCTGGAGGGGTGCCTGTAGGGAAGGAGGAAGGGCGATGTGGAAATTGCACGGGGAAACCATGGACCCAAACAATTTCCTTCACTTTACACTTGATTGCATAGCAACTGTGTGACCTTCCAGGTGTGATATTAAATTCTTAGTTTCTATTTACCATGCTGCCTATATATTGCCCGGTTGGAGCAAAGTCTATTTGCATCTGTAGTAAACACATGTTGGACTTTGCACCTGTGTCTCCTTACCAAGGGGCACGGAGCTAGGGACATGCTGCTTGTAAGACACCTGAAACACATTTGGAAACAGGGTTCCTTGGTCACACTGCCGGTCGGCTTACTCAAGTTCATGTAAAACAAGAGTAAGAAGCTGTCCCAAGTCACGGGAGTCGGAATTCCCAAATTCCGCTCCAAGTCCTCTCGCAGTGAAATTGAACTGCCCGTATCTCACTGCAGCGGTGGCTCGCACCTCACCTCGTGCGAGGGCCGGCATCAGGACATAAACCGGAAGTCCTCAACCCGAGGCTCGTGATCCCCTGGGGCTCACGACAGTGGCAAAATTACAATTAAGAAGTAGCAACGCAATAATTTCATGGGTGGGGGTCCCCACAACACGAAGAACTGTATTCAGTGGTCTCTGCATTAGAAAGGTTGAGAAGCGTCGGCATAGACGATCCCAGATATAAAGACAGCGCCCTGGGCAGGTTTCCTGAGTTCTGCTTCTGGCTGATGTGTGAAGTCAGGGTGTGAGGTGCAGGGGTTATAGAGTCTAGAAAGCGTTTCTGGAAGCTCATAAAAAAAAATGTCCATGGCTACTTTTAAAACAGCACATGAATCATATGCAAAGCATTATATTTATTAAAATACAGCTAATGAACTGCTATACTTTGCTCTCAGTAAATAGGTACATCATTGCCAGTTTGACTTTACCCTTGAGGTTGAAATGATTTCTTAGCCCTGAGTTTATTATTATTATTGTTGTTGTTGTTATTATTGTTATTATTATTATTATTTATTTTTAAGATTTCATAAATGTCAGTCACCATTCTCTGTCACGTTTTTAAAACTAGATCAAATTAATACTTAAAGCACTTTTATAGAAATCACTTATTAACTATTTCAACAAGCATAAATCCAGCTCACAGTTCAGTCATACTACAAATCAAAATCATTTGATCCTCCTCTCCTGATCCCCCACATTCCAGTTCTTTTACAAGACCCTCATTTTATTTATTTATTTTTTTAAAGCCCAAGTAAAGTTGCTGGAGCGCTTTCACCTCTGGGCTAGGTTCCCCCGATGACATTTTCATCTATGTGTGTTAAAGCATCTTGTGCCAAACACACAAAGGTTAACAGGACTCAGATAACACTGCTTAATGGGGTCAAATCAAGCTGATTCATGATCACTATGGAGAGGAATATTCTCCTGGGGGAAATACTTGTACTGAAAAATCCCATAAACCAAACCACTTGTTTATCTGTCATTCCCACAGAGATAGTAATGTAATTACCCTCATAATTATCTTCATTAGTGTGAGGCATTATCTGCAATTCATTCCTCTGCTCGAAGAGTATGTTTGTTTATTTGCTGATTTTTTTTTCCCTCCCCTCTCTGACTTGGCCGAGTTAAGAGTTCTGTATTTGTCAAGCAGCATGCAGACATCTGCACGGTGCCTCTGACATTCTCTCCCCTAAAACAGAGATGGTTGTCTTTCAGCTCCAGAGCTCTTATTCCCACTCCCTGACATCTGCCCTTCATTACTTGGTTCCCGTGCGACCACGACGACAGATTGTCTATCCTCTGGAAAAGCTTGGCATAAACGCTCCATCAAAGGAGGTCTCCAAGGATCAGGTGGGTAGCAGGGCGGCAGGCAGGGAGGCACGGTGCCAGCTCCCGCGGGCTTGGCAGATGGGGTAGCAGCCCTGTCTTCACCAAGCAGGCTGCTTCTTAATTACAGGGAACCTGGCGCTCATACCCTTACAGGCGGCGCCCTGCAAGGGTTCCCCACAGCCCTGCCCTCAAGGGCTTATTTCACAGTAAGCCTAAAACAGTAGCCGCATCCTCCGTCAGAGGGTACAGCAGGGGCACCTCAAGTGTTGTTGCTGGTCCCTGGACAAATGAGTGGCCTGGAGCCACCCGCACCCCAGCATATTTTTATCTTCTGTCCCTGTCCTCAAAAGAAGAATCCGCCTTTCAATCGATCGTTGGCTTTTAAGTCAGACAGTGGTCTTTTAGCTGTTAGGACAAAGTTGACAGAGAATTGTGTGTTGGAGATGTTTGGGTCTTAAGCTGTTTTTGGTTGTTGTTTATTTGTTTGTTTGTTTTAAACATGCACACACAAACACTCCTGTGGAAAGTCAAAATGAGCCTTGTTCATTTTACCTACCTCAAGGTAAAAAAATAACCCTGGCACGCCACTGCGACCAGACAAGAAAAGGGGTTGGAACCTGTGTGTAAATGTTTGTGAATGTGAAAGACAAAGCCACGTTTTGGTTGTCGTCGTAATTTAAATGGAACACATAACCACGTGAACTTGACCAACGTGTAGGCTTCCGGTGTTCTGGGTTCATTGACTGTAAGTGAGTTTAGAAACAAAACGTCTTAGTGGCTAAGACTTGCCCTTCCCGAAGGCTGAAAGAGGAAAGTGAAAACATTTCAACCTGTGAGCTGAGGACTTGCCTCTCAGAGATGAGGGGGCTCCTCCGCCTCGGCCCAGAGGGAAGGTTAACCGACACTATGCATCCAGCTCAGCCTTACACGGGGCAGGCACTGAGCAGACCCAGCCCGGGGGTCTCTTCAAGTCTGACTTGATCCTTATATTGGCAAAATAACAAAATTTATACTTATTTCCTAACAATTACAAATTGTTGTTCATTGAAAACAAACAGCAATTTGTTTGTTTTTTTTTTAACATTTATTACGAAAAGTGACAAGCAGATTCAATTATATAGAGAGAAGATAGTTTGCTACCCACCTCCCCAAACTCCCATGAGTGAGAGACCCTTCCCTTACAGTTTTTTAAAATGTTCACTCTTTCCTAGTTTTAAACAACATTAATTCCTGGAAAAAAAAATGAGATTTTCAAAAGCATAGACAGACAAAATCCAAGTTCAGTTATGCTACTGTCAGATTTTGCAGACATAGAATCAGTCTGTCAAATCGCTACAGAAACTTCCATGTGCTTAGGTCTTCACAGACCAGTTTAGTTTTACACCTGGCTTTTTATTCCAAACCGGAGGAGCACCAAAATCCCCATCGACTCAGCCCCTGGAAGCAATGATGTGTTCTTGGACAATTTGGGGCTTACTGATCAGAGGGGAGGAGCCTCGGGAGGCCAAAGGGTGTGATCTCACCACAAGATGCTTTGTAGCTTCTGTGTCAGATCCAGTAAAGGGGAGAGATGCTGACCATTTGGTGAAATGCCTTCACACCGACAGGGCTGGGCCAAGGGAAGGCCTTTGGCGTAGCGGGGCTTCAGCCAGCACTCTCACGGAATGAGTGGGAGAGTTGGAGCTACAGGGGAGGCATTCAGAGCTGTGGCTTGTAGCAGGAGCATGCTCTTTCAAGCATGCAAGACAGCCCTGCCCGGCTGTCCCCTGCCTGTCTCCGGGAACCTCTGGAATTGGGCCACCCTGAGATGAGCTGGAGCTACAGGCGGAGAGAAAGCCAGAGAAAGCATTTCCTTTCATTAAAAAATAATCCTTGCATTACTTCCCAGGTTGGCATGATTTGAAATCATTGCTTACATGTAATAACTAACCTTTTCCTGCCTATGTCAGGATATGTGATTCCTTCTTAGTCTAGAGCTCTGGCCCGTGGACAGGCGCAATGGAGACAGAGAGTTTAAACCTGAGATCTAGGAAGAAAAGCCCTCCGGGCTGTTGAGAAAAACAATGGTGTTCATGTTTGCTTGCTACCTAATGCTGGGGCGACTATGGTGCTGGGGAATTCCGACTGGCTAAGAAATGCTTCTACTATTACTGACGGCATCCAATCTTGACATGTGGCTTTAGGAAGATTAAGATTTAGTAAGGGATTGGGAAAGTAGGTCGGTGGCTTTTAGCCTTACAGTGCCCACAGCTTCGCATAAAACAAAGAGGCGTGCAGGTTTCAGGACCAGTGGATAATGTCTGGGCTGGGGGGGACACAGCCCGGAGACAGAGCCCTTGTGTGAAAGGTTTCTGTTTGTTGCCTAGCACTGCCTCAAACAAACCACACAGCAGCAACACCACACTAGAGTAACAATGTTGAAAACATAAAAGAAAGGATCAGCAACATTGTAATCCCTCACAGAATGGACCTAGATATTCAAAACAAGGCCCTGGTTTATATGGAAGGTTTATTTTTTTTTTCTCTTTTAAAAAAACATTTTAGATGTGTTTTAACACTTTAAACAATTGTCTGAGATAAGTTGAGCCTAATAAGGATTGCCTGGGGGAGGAATTTCAACACGGTCCTAGCACTCCTGTGTTCAAGAACAGTGATAGAACTCCGGTGGCTGAACCACGCAGGGCTGGATAGGCCCCTGTGTTTCTCACACAGTTCCCGGCTCCCTGTAAGCCTCACATCCCCGGGCCATGTGAATCAGCTTCCATGCCTTACTGGTGTCTTTTCTCTCCAGTCACTGGCTTTTCAAGCCTTTTATCCTGCTTAGAGCATCTCTGAGTAGCTGTCTGTCCCTCGCTTTCACCTAGGAAGCCAATCTTCAAGGGGACAGATCACCCCAGGCATGAGTAATGGGATAGAATGCCTTTCATCTCCATGGGTTGCCAATTTGAACCTGGCACAAGGCAGCGGTGATGCGGATTCATCACTGCATGGGAAGGCAGTGCGTGCTCCCCCTCTCCTCCGAGTCCTCCCTTCCCCACCCCAAGGCCATAGAGCTCCTGCCTTGTTTGGGTATGCACTTTCCCGGTGGCTTCTATTAAGAGATGACTCACTCCTGAGCAGATCATAGGGAAGCACCTAAATGCCTTCATCTTCATCACACCTAGAAGCTGGCCTCTAAAAGTCACAGTAATGTCTCCACAGTTGACCAATAGGAATTCATGGGTAAGAGAGAAGGCTTTTTGGGGGTCAAGGCCACAATCCACACAATCGGCTTGGAAGATTCTCTTCCAGCTTCAATGAGCCGTCTTGGCCTGTGCATTTATGTTCTGATCTTTTGTCACAGAAACACTCATTTAGATGGATCACCATGGCTCACCATCGGGAGCCCTGTGATCCTGAGAAATACCTCCAAATTAGCCTGAATTCTTTGGGCAGACAAACTAAAGATTGGGCAAGTTGCCTTTCTCGTCCTTTGGAGGTGTGTGGGGAAGTTATTTCTTTTCTTTCCTGCCTGTACCCTAGAGGGATTTCTAGTTGACTTTGTTCCTGTCACTGCTCTTGGGAAAGCTGCCAGTATATTTAACAGTATGATTAATTTTTAATTTAACTTATTTCTTTCCTGTGTTTGGGGGTATGTCTGTGTATCATATGCTTGCAGTACCTGCAGAGGCCAGAAGAGAGTGCTAGATCCCCTGGAGCTGGAGTTACAAACAGTTGGGAGGCACCATGTGGGTGCTGGGGAACTGAACCCAGGTCCTCTGCAGAGCCATCTGCCCTGCCCCTTACTTACAGAATTAATGGAGGTAGATGTGTGTGTGTGTGTGGGGGGGGATAGTAAGAGCTGGGACTCACACTAGGATTGGACCTGTGTCTGCAGAGTTCCTGGAGTGTCTGCGCTTCAGACTGAACTTCCTTTTGTGGTGGTGAACAATTATTTATAATGATAAACTCCAGAAATTTGCCTTGGAATCCACTATGTTTATTATTCACAAGAGCCCTTAAGGTCCATTCTAATTATAGTCTTTGTCTTGATTTATAGCGGTCACAGAATGAAGGTATGCTCTCAGCCCCATCAGGAGAAATCATGCTTTCAGAGTGTTCAGCTACGATGTTATTTTTTTTTCCTTCTGGTAGCTAATGACAGTCAGTCTGCTGAAATCCAAACTAACTTCTTTAGATACCTCCATTTGGATTCTCTGTGTTTGCTTTCTCCACATCTCCTTTTGTCCTTGTACCAGAAAAAGAAAAAACAAAAACAAAAAACAGCAATATATCTAAGCCCCACCCCCAGAGCTAAGTGCTGGCCCACCCTTTCCTGGTACATGATCTCAGGAAGATGTCACTGTCTGGCATTCGGTTACCCTGTGAATTGCCCCTTTTTATCTGGGCTGCTCTTCCCCAGTCCAGCGATAATTACCATCTGATGGACGGTTACTGGATCCTGTTGCACTTGGGCATCTGCTGCCTTGGGAAATTGCATCATTCTCCCAGCACCTGCTAGGTTTTCCCCAGAGTAATTGTTTCCCAGTCCCTTCCTTAAACTTGGTAACTTTCACTGACAGTAGTCAGACTTCTCTTAGTCATAGCAGTGGTTGAAGTATGTAGTATTTTTTTTTAAACAGTCAAACAAAGAAACCAACCCCCCCCACCCACCAAAATCCACAGTTTTTCAGTCTCTCCTTAGGAGTTGATTCTAAAATTGTAAACCTGTGGTTTTCAGCATCATGTATGCATTGATCCTTGTTAATATCACCACAGTTTCCTGGACATGAAACAAACCTGCTTTCAGTCACTACCAGGGTCTGGTTGGCTTTTTTAGCCCTGTTCTCAGTCTCTTCCCACATTTTCATGCTACTCCTGGGAAACACATTTCCTCAGAATGGTGGGGATCCCTTTCCTCTGTGACTTGTAGAAGAATTTGTATAAATTCCTTCACGGGCTCCCTTTTTCTCAAATAATACACCTTCTGTGTCATTTTCCCCACCACTCTGACATTCATGCTGTATGTATGCAGATATCAGAATGGCCTGTTGGCCGGTAGTTTGTCCTCATGACTCTCACAAGTCCTTTCCCTCAGAGAGTGATGCAGGCATCGCTCCTGAGGTTACTGTTTGCTGAGATCTGGCTGAAGCTTCCCAGTGAACCCTTCTTACATAACTGTCACACAGCACTTACTGTTGTGACCATCTTCCTTATAGAGGGCTGTGTGTGTCGGGTGGGTGTGACTTGTTCAGCAGCTGGTTCATTGACAGCCCTTTCTACCAGGCAGCTAACTGCCCAAACTCACTCTTCGCCATGACTTGCAGAGTTTATTAACTAACTTGTAAATCTGACACCAGAGCCATTCTAGGAAACTAGCAAACAGACAGTAGACAGCTTGACACTAAACTTTTCTAATCCCTCACATCTTTTACACCAGCCACATAATCAAAACGTGACCCACAGACTTGCCAGCACCCCCAACCCCCCACCTCCCGAACTCTAGCCAGTTTCTGCTCTTAGTGTCAATCCTGTACCAGCCTGGCTCTGACTGAAGGAGGCTGCGGAGAAGCAGACATCTGGGCTCAGGCTGGTGGGCTCGGCCGGTTTGAGACATCAATAGATGGAGGGTGTCTATAATTCTCTCTGTGTTGTGTCAGCATGCTGTTACAAGCCTTTCAGAATTGTGGTGGCAGCTGCTATGGAAAGAAGAAAGATATGATCCCATATGGTGGTTATATTACAAACTTCTCAAGACTCAGCTCTATATTGAATGGCATTCAGCAATGTTCTTAGCCTATCACAGGAGCGCCTGATGGTTTACTTGAGGAACTAGCAGCACAACTCACAAATGCTGGATGGTATTTAGGAGTTGGGCCATGAGAGGATGGCAAAATGATGAGAAGAAGTTGTGAAACTGACTTTCAGTGTCTCAGTACCAACCAGCACCGAATCTTACCATTTTACAGAATAAATGGTTCAGAACAGTCACGCTTCAACAAAACTTTACTGTGAAATAAGTAATAGGTAAGTTCAAGAAATAGAATGTGGATCTGCATACACACACACACACACACACACACACACACACACACACCTTGGTTACTTTTCCAGTTGCTATGATAAAATCCTGTGACCAAGGCAACTTAGGAAGGCACTTGTTTCTGGTCACACTTCTGTCACGGAGGGGAAGTCATAGCCAGAGGAGCTGCAGGCAGCTGGCTACATTGCAATTGTAATGAATGCCTGTGTTCATTTTTCTTTTTCATTTAGTCCAGAATCCCAGCCAACGAAATGGTACCGCTCAGAGTCGGGTGGTCTTCCCATCTCAGTTAACCTAATCCAGAAAGTCCCCACCGGCATGTCCAGAGGCCCATCTCCCAGGTGATAACTGAGATCAGTCACTGCAGGACCTTACAAGCCACGGTTTGATGGCTTAGTATGTTCTTGGAGCTATGAAACCATCACCACTGCCTACATTTTTAGTATTTTCTCTCTTACCCTTGCTTCCTACTTGGAGTCTCTGTTAACCACAGGTCTACTTTCCTTGAACCCTTTTGCAATTCTTTGTGACCAGCTTCTTTAACTCTCAGAGTGCACCCATGTGGTAGTTTGTATCTGTATTTTATTTCTCTTTATTGCAAAATATTATATTGTATGGATAACATCATATCCTGGTTTTTTTCTCCAGTTGTTGAAAATTTGAATTGTGTCCACTTTTGGTGAATGACTATGCTATGAAAATTCACATACTTGGTGTGTGTGTGTGTGTGTGTGTTCATCTCACTGTATATCTTGGAAGTGGAATTGCTGGGTCTTCCCAGAGAGACTGCTCCATTTTGCAATCTCTCAGTTTTTAGATTAGATCTAGTATTCTGGGCACTAAATAGTAAAATGATGTTCACCTTAGGGCCGGTGACACAGAGTGCACCTGACATTTTTCTAGTACTCTGAGACAGAATGGTACTTCATTCACAAGGTGGAGACTATGCTGCTCATAAAGTTTCGGTTACTTTTTTTTAAGCAGATACATTGTTAAAATAGGGTTTCTCCTGCGTGTACCTGATCTGTTCACCCAGACATGAGCTTCCTTTGGTCCTGAAGCAGAATTTAGGGGAGACTGGGCTTCAGATATCCATCTGAACCCAAGAGGGAGGCAGAGAGGGCATCTATATTATGCTCTCAAGCCAGAGACTTTCTTAGTGGTCCAGTGGCTTCTTCAGAGTTTGCTCTTGGAGAGGTAAAGATTGACAGGGTCAACTGCTGGCTTGGCTTTGGGTATTTTAAAATACAGGGTGCAGTAAAATGGCAAAGGGGATGATTAGAGCTACAGATACTGACTAGAGAAGGTATAGCTTCCTTCTTTTAAAAGTAAAATATCATGACAAAAATCAGTACGGGTTTATGGAATGAAGAAATAGACAAAACCAGCCCTGGATCCCCACTCTAATTGGCCACCTTGGTAAATACTGTGGTATGTAGGGGCTGAGGAAATGGTGCAGCCAGTAAAGTGCGTGCATGTAAGCATGAGGACCTAAGTTCAATCTTCAGAACTCATATAAAAGCCAGCTGTGGTGGTGTGCACTTGTAATCTGAGTTTTAGGGACATAGCTCTCTGGGGGCTCTCTGGCCAGGGAGTCTAGCCTAATCCTTGAGTTCCAGGTTCTAGTTGGGAAAAGTCCCTGTTTCAAAACAGACAAACAAATAAACAAACAAACAAACGAGGCTAGTGTGCCAGAGGAATGACTCCTGAGGTTGACACCGGGCTTTTCTGTGCATGTGTGCACATGCTCCCCCACCACACGCCTTCTCAAACACACACAAAGCCATCCACCGCCATCAGTGAGCAAGCATCGCGCATCGCGTGAGCGTGCGTGCATGCGTGCCTGTGTGCGTGCGTGCGTGCCCGTGTTGACTGTGGGTTCATGGTGCTTTGAAACATGCTTTTTCCTCAATTTGGTGTGGCTCTCTTCCTATGTCACCTAGTTGTTTGACACAGCCAAGCAGTCCTCCATTGGTGGGAGCTCATCCTTCCCTGGTAAAGGAACACAGCCTTCTTCTCCATCGGACCCCTTCCCCCCATACCCCCCACCCTCATGCTTTAATCAGATTATCTGACCCTCACACGAGTTTGAGGAAACCTGAGGTGAGGGGTTTGGGGAATGAAGTGAACATGGGGCCCTCAAGACTTACCGGAACTGTCTCCGAGCTGCTCCATCTTGTTTCCTGTTGACTGTGAGCATGCACGCTGTGTCTGGGTTTTTCTTCTGTACCCGGGCGCAAAGTGGGCAAATCCATGACTTTTCTGGTCAATGTTAGCTTATTAAAGCTTCGTGGGCCACTTCAACTCCTAGCATGTGATTGTAATCCTGTACGACGTCTAACTCTGTCTTATGTGATGTCAGAAACTTGATTTCCATGCAAAGGTCAGCCAGCCTCCCTGCCCTGCCGCTGGAGCCAGAGACCAGGCGGCTCCTCTCTTTCACCAGGCCTCTCCCCACCCCGGCTTTAACATTTAACTGGCGGTTTTATTATTATCATTATTTTAAGCCTGTCAGTTTCTTTATCTATAGGAATTTAGAACTATTTCTGACTCTTCTGAAAATGGGGCTGGGAGAGGAAGGAACTTGAAGGCCTCCGAGTCTGCCTCAGGACAGGATTCCTCTGCTATGGTGTGTTAGTGGGTTTCTTCAGAACGCCCACCCCCACCCCAGTGCTGAGGCCAGCATACAGTCTCCTGCACCCAAGCTATCTCTGTGCCCTGAGGTAGTCCTACAAGGAAGGACCTAAACCAAGGCTCACCCTCTGGGGACCCACAAACTTCAACAATACAGGATAAAGGCTGGCCTGTCATATCCCACCAATGGATGTTTTCCACTACAGAGTCCTGAGGTGAATCTCTGGAAGGATTTCTGTAATTTGAGGCTAAAAGCAGGACCATTCCATCTCTTCTCTGCAAGATGGAATCTGGGGTCTCCAGACATAGAAGGAGCCCGTAGTTTAAGGAACTCTCCAGAAATCCAGGAGGATCTTTTAAAATATTTCTCCTCTGACATTTTTTAAAAAGGATTTTAAAAATTTATGTGTAAGTATATGTCACATGTGTGCACATGCCTACAGAGGCTAGAGGAGGACACTGGCATCTCTGAAACTGGATTTACAGGCCCGTGAGAGACATCTGATGTAGGTGCTGGTGTCCCAAGCCTCTGGGAGAACAGCGAGAGTCCCTCACTGCTGAGGTCCATCTCTGGCACCAGTCCTCTGACAGTCTTAGTGAGAGCTTTAAATGCATTTGGTCCACAGCTTAGATCCCTCCTCTTCTTCTGGTTTGTTTGTTTGTTGTTGTTTTGATTTGCTTGTTTTAAAAATGGGGGCAGTATATCACACTATAGCTAAAGCTGACCTGGATCTCACTGTATAACCCAGACTGGGCTTGAACTCATGGAAATCCTCCTGCCTCAGCTTCCTTTCCTCCTCCCAAGTATTGTAACCACTGCATTCGCTGTCATTCAAGGTGAGTGATAGGACCCAGAGCCTCACACACTGGCCTCACATGCTATTGCCAAGCTACCCTCCCAGCCCTGACTGTGATAGGAAATGAAGGGTCGGTTTTGGGGAGTGAGCTATTGCCCTCAAGCTTCCATGGTATCATTTGACAGAAAGAGAGGAGGGGAAGAGAGAGAAGAGAGGGGGAGTGTTCCTCTTATATATACGGATAGTGGTGTGGTCACAGGTAAATGTGAGCCCAGTGGATTCTGGGAATATGGTGGCTGTTGCCTTGGCAACAGGTGTACAGGTCACACTGTCACCTATGTGATTTCACAGGTTTTCAGAGTCCCTATATTTGAGAGGATTTCTTTTGAATAAATGAGAAATGATATTAACAGATTAACGATGAAGTTACTATCTCTTAAATGAAAAAAAACATTTTGTGATTAAAAATGAAAACTTGTAATTCCTGACTTTGAAGGCTAATTTCTCTTATTGATATGATGCCGTGTCTAAGTACACCATCACTATACAGAGAATATGCTCATTCATTCTCAAACAGATTTTTCAGAACAAGTGTGTATCATGGGAAGTCTCCTGTTTTTCCTATTTTCCTGTATCTCAATGGTTCTCAGCCTTCCCAATACTGTGACCCTTTAATATAGTTCCTCATGTTGTGGTAAACCCCCAAGCACAAAATTATTTTTGTTGCTATTTCATAACTGTATTCTTGCTATTGTTATGAATTATAATGCAAATATTTTTGAAGGTACAGGTTTAGCAAAGGAGTCTCAACCCACAGACTGAAAACTGCTAGACAGCCCACAGGAGCTAACCCACTTAGAATCAAGTGATTTTATGTCCACAGACACATCTGCTATTATAAAGTATACTACATCTCTGTAGTGAGAAGTTTGGTTTCCTTAAAAAGCACAGAAAACATGTTTTCATTTTAACCCCAGGTGTGGGATACGGGGCTGCTTCAGACTGTTCACAGAGCTGACTATAATTTGCCTCTTGCAGGAACATAATTTTGTCAGCAGCAGAGAGTTTCTGCAATTGTGTGATGTTTGGAATTGTGGGGACCTTTCCGAGGGTAGATAGATGCTAGGGCCCCTAAGAGGTGGGTGGGCTGTTGGCTACTGGTTGTTGTTGGGGATGGTTTGTTAACTAGTCAAGCTCAAAGAAGGAAACAAGAAGAAAAACTCAGATATACTGATGGCGAAGATCAGACGTGCCTCAAGGAACTCAATGCCCCTCATTGGCAGAAAGGAGTCTATTGATGACATCATCCCCTTTCCCCTCTATCCTTTTTTCTCTCCTATGTAGTGTTAGGGTGTTGAAAGGATGGGAAAATGGTGGCGAAGGTGGAAGAAAGAAGAACCCACAAAATAGCCAACGATGAGTTACACATCTCACTTTTAGGGTTTCATGGAACTGTTGCATGTTATAACTTGTTAATAAATTCTACCTGAAAAAAATGGATATGATTTCTTGGAAAAACAGCTCAAAAGTCTTCTACAGCTTAGTGGTTTCCATAAAAGCAGCTGAGTCCACACATTAACATTATTGACAGGCTCACCGTATCTTGAGGGAAAATGAAAGTTGAGTTCATCACAGGCAAAAGGTTAAATGGACCCCGAGAGTGTCTAATTTATCCTGAGACATGGTCCCCAACCCAGGGCTGCCTAAGGACCTGGCTAGGGAGCATGGCTCACCTCACTAGAGAGACACAGCATGGAATTCTCAGCGCACGTGTCTCAGGCTGCCACCAAGTTCCAGAATCAAAGCTCCCAGCACGACCCTCATCGTGCCTCAGACCATAGCTTCCTGAAGATCATGGACGCCATGATTGCTACAGTAACCAACCTAAGGAAGAAGAAAGCGAGATTGATCATGTGAAGCAGGTGTGGGGGAACAGAATAAACACAGTGGGGAAAGAAGTGTGGGAGCCACAAAGGATTTTTATTGCTACGGTTGGGCTATGACTTGGCCACAGCACAGGCAGCCGTGAGCCACCCAGTCCAGTGAAACTTGGGGAAATAAACTTGAAGCACACCCTGTGCCACGGCTCCTATTTCCTGGGCTGCTTGATCCTGGCTCCCCTTTTATGTAATTTAGTGCATTAACATTATCAGCATGGTGGCCATCCTGTGTTTAGCCAGAGGAGCTGCCTCCCCAGCATGCAGCATCCTCTCTCTGGTCACCTCAGCCAAGTTCCACTTACCAACCCCACCCTCCTTTCTCTCACTATTCACTGATCCCCAGGCTGCTGTTTTCATGGAGCCGCACATGCGCGCGCGCACACACCTCTGCCAATCCATCACTTAAAAAGAGACTGCATCGGAGGATCAATGGAACAGGATTGAAGATCCAGAAATGAACCCACACACCTATGGCCACTTGATCCTCGACAAAGAGGCTGAAAACATCCAATGGAAAAAAGATAGCCTTTTCAACAAATGGTGCTGGTTCAACTGGAGGTCAGCATGCAGAAGAATGCGAATTGATCCATCCTTGTCTCCTTGTACTAAGCTCAAATCCAAATGGATCAAGGACCTCCACATAAAGCCAGACACTCTGAAGCTAATAGAAAAGAAACTGGGGAAGACCCTTGAGGACATCGGTACAGGGAGAAAGTTTCTGAACAGAACACCAATAGCGTATGCTCTAAGAGCAAGAATTGACAAATGGGACCTCATAAGGTTACAGAGTTTCTGTAAGGCAAAGGACACCATCAAGAGGACAGATCGGCAACCAACAAATTGGGAAAAGATCTTCACCAATCCTACATCAGATAGAGGGCTAATATCCAATATATATAAAGAACTCAAGAAGTTAGACTCCAGAAAACCGAACAACCCTATTAAAAAATGGGGTACAGAGTTAAACAAAGAATTCTCACCTGAAGAACTTCGGATGGCGGAGAAGCATCTTAAAAAATGCTCAACTTCATTAGTCATTAGGGAAATGCAAATCAAAACAACCCTAAGATTTCATCTTACACCAATCAGAATGGCTAAGATTAAAAATTCAGGAGACAGCAGGTGTTGGAGAGGGTGCGGAGAAAGAGGAACACTCCTCCACTGCTGGTGGGGTTGCAAATTGGTACAACCACTCTGGAAAGCAGTCTGGCGGTTGCTCAGAAAACTGGGCACCTCACTTCCAGAAGATCCTGCTATACCACTCCTGGGCATATACCCAGAGGATTCCCCACCATGTAATAAGGATACATGCTCTACTATGTTCATAGCAGCCCTATTTATAATTGCCAGATGCTGGAAAGAACCCAGGTATCCCTCAACAGAAGAGTGGATACAAAAAATGTGGTATATCTACACAATGGAGTACTATTCAGCCATTAGAAACAATGAATTCATGAAATTCTTAGGCAAATGGATGGAGCTAGAGAACATCATACTAAGTGAGGTAACCCAGACTCAAAAGGTGAATCATGGTATGCACTCACTAATAAGTGGTTATTAACCTAGAAAACTGGAATACCCAAAACATAATCCACACATCAAATGAGATACAAGAAGAAAGCAGGAGTGGTCCCTGGTTCTGGAAAGACTCAGTGAAACAGTATTTGGCAAAACCAGAACGGGGAACTGGGAAGGGGTGGGTGGGAGGACAGGGGAAGAGAAGGGGGCTTACGGGACTTTCGGGGAGTGGGGGGGGGCTAGAAAAGGGGAAATCATTTGAAATGTAAATAAATTATATCGAATAAAAAAAAAAAGAATGAAAAAAAAAAAAAAGAGACTGCATCCTTGGTGCCGAGCTAGGGGTGGGCGCTCGAAGGAGCAGATGCAGTTCTTCCCGCTGACCCCTCAGGTACATTTTCCAACACCACATAAATGCACCATCAATGATTTGGACTTTTATTGCATGATTATTTTTAAAGAATTTCATTCATGAAGCCTATCAGCTGTAGTAATTCCTGCATTTCCTCTGTTTTTGTATATCTGTGAGATGTGTGTGTGTCTGTTCACACACAGACACACACACACACACACACACACATGGGGGAGTACACGTGCATGTGGTGCATGTGCACGTGCTCATGCTTGTGCCCGTGGAAGGCAGAGAGATGCACACCGAGTGTCTTCCTCAACTGCTCTCCATCTCTTTTATTCATGGATGTGGGCATTTTTTTCAGTACGTGTGGCTGGGTACCATGTGTGTGCATGACATTTCATCACCATGAGCATTCCCGATGTCCACAGAGGCCAGAAGAGAGCATCCCATCTCCTGGGACTGGAACTGGATGCAGTTGTGAGCTCTCCTGTGGGTGCTGGGAATTAAACCTTGATCCTCTGGAAGAATAGCCAGTATTCTTAACCTCTGAGCCATCTCTCCAGCCCCTCCACCTTATTATTTGAGACAGTACTTCTTACTGACCCTGGAGCTTGCCAATTCAGCCATACTGACTGGTAGCAAGCTACTCCAATCTCCCTGTCTTTGCCTCCCAGCCCTGGGGATTACAGGTACTTTCTGCCACGTCTGGCTTTTTATGTAGGTTTTAGCGAGATAAACGTGGGTCCTCGTGTTTGTATAGCATGCACTTTACCCACTGAGCTATCTCCAGAGCCCTCTACTACATTCTTAAAACAACCCTCCCATTCTTTTCAGCACAGCTTGCTCAAAGTCACACACACACACACACACACACACACACACACACACGTGTGCATAACACCCTTTGAAAGTACAACTTACTTTTAAATAATAGGCAGGGGTGGATCAAGCCAGTGGTCTTAAATAAGAATTTAAACTTTCAGGTGTCCAGATACTTGGAAAAGCATAAATATCTTATCTCCATGGCAATTGGCTACCCAGGAATTCCTAGGGAGGATATTGTATCTGTTGAAGAAAAGAAAATTGTCAAAGTAACTGCCATTTCCAAGGCTCTACTTGACAGATGTGCAGAGTATAGAAATCTATGTATTATTGAATAATTCTTTTTAATATGCCTAAGAATAAGCTATTTGTAAGCCTGTTTACATTCTCACCATCTGGGTGCATTCTGTCGCCCATCTGTTTCGTGTAATTATGTAATTATCAATATAAGGAAAGAATAGGTGATATAATTAACAAGAAAAACTGGTCCACACTGAAGAGGAAAAAATGGCATGCATCTGCTGAATGGCTTTTTGTTTCTTGATCTTCATTGTTAACTGTTGTTCCCCACTACCCCCACCCCACCCCCACCCTTCAGGAGCCAGGAGAACTGTGCTTGCCTCTCTCTCTCTCTCTCTCTCTTACATACACACACACACACACATGCACACACGCACACTTACGCAGAAAGCAGATTTTAAAATTATTCTTGGAGCCAGCACCACTGTGAAGACATCTCCTTGGTGTTGCTCTTGATCCTTTCCCTCCTGGGACAGACCAGACAGTCATTTCCAGGAAATATAGCATGAACAGCTAGAGGTCTAGGAAAGTTGTAAATTAATTAGTGACAGATGGGAGGGCAGGGTGAGTGTGTGGCCTCTCATGGAACATTTGTTAGAAAACTGCTTTGGGAAAAAAATTCCCATACTTTTTTTGTTTTAATGGTAAGGCTAAAGCAGTATATGTCATTTTAAAATAGGACAAAGAGTCCCAGTGGATTAAGTTAACTTCTACATAATGCCTCTAAAGTTCACCCTTGAAGAAGTCTCTTTGTGTCATGGAGACTTGTGGGTGGGTGCATGGAACTCAGACCACTCTTCACACAGTGAAGACTCCCTCCCTTAGTACTGAGGACAGTATGGAGGGATAGAAGCCTTCCAACTCTAAATACCCTCTTCGTGGCTTGGGCTAGTAGGTTGGTAGGCAGACATAGTCATAGATTGCATACTGATCTCCTGTGACTCATATCTGGTTACCAACTTCAACTACAGTCTGCCCAATAGTTCAGGGAGCCAGTACTGCAGATACCTATTCTTGGACAGATCTTGGATTTCAACCCCAAAACATAGGAAAGAAAGAGGGGTGGGGCCCCCTTAATAGTCACTATTCAAGGTGGAATCAGGAAGTCTCAAAGTTTCCTCCACTAATTTAAAATTCATTCAGGATCAGGACCCAAATCTCATTTTCCTGCTGGGCTTTCAAGAACAGCTTTCTCTGACATTCCCTAGTGGGGTGGGGGGGTGGGGTGGGGGGGGCTGCCTTTCCGAGCGTCCCTGATAGGTTATAGGAAAGAGGAGAGAGGAATCCAGGAGTTGCACTCCAATAAAACTATACAGGCTTTTTGAGTAGCAGCACTCACCAAAATATCAAACCCTTACAAGGCAGGATATAAGTCTCCTAGTCAGTCATTTCTTGAGCTCAGAAATGTCTGTCTGTCTGTCTCCTGTGTTTTTCTCCCCCAGGCAATGCTTCCTGCTCACAGCAGGGCTTATCCCAAGTCCTCTTTCTAGGTGACAATTGTACATGTTGAGACTGTGTTGAGGTTTTATTCTCGAGCCCCATCTTCAGTGTGTCCCTGGATGGCGCCGTCTAAAGCTCAGCTCGACCAGCTAAAGGAAGAACTCCTCCAGGGTAGCAATGGCTTCTCCACCTTCTAAGCTCCGTGTCCAGCAAGCCAGGAAAGTTCCCACCAACGTTTCTCTTTGTCCCATTCAATCAAACACTATTATTCTTTGCTAAATCCTCCAAAGAGACAGTAACCACCCTCCTTCTATCTGTATTTTTTCATCATTAACTAAAAGCAATGGATACTCATAAGACAAACATATAGAAGAAAATTACTGACATGCTTGGGGACATATTTCTAAAGGAATAGGACTGGGGACAAATGCAGCTCAGTTACTCAAGAGATTTTGTTGCTTTGACTTTATATTCGTTTCCTTAATCCAAAATTAAAGTCGTTTAATTGCGACCATAACTGATGAATTCATTAAGGTTTTTAAAGGGAAGCATACCATTTAATCCCCAAAGAACCTTTCTTCTGCCATTTATGGTACTGAGAAAAGGTTTAAACAATTATTTTCTTTTCACAGAACCTTTCAGCTACAATGTTTATGATTTAACAAAAGAGCATAAAGTAATTGTTCTTCAAGACAAAATTATTTTTAAAGAGCTATTTACATATACATACTCAAGTTCGACCTAAAAAAATAGAAATTTTGGGGAATCCTTATATTCTATACTGAAACAAAAACTGTGAACGCTTAGGCTGAGTGGCTCCCATCCAACCCTCAAAAGCGGCATTAATTTTTCAAGTGGTAACTGTTGCTCAAGATGCTATTGTGCCTGCGCGATAAATGTTTAATGATTTGGTAGTACATGCATGGCTTAATATCCATTATTTATTGCACCTTCCTTTGCTTGCCTGGCAAAGGTGACGATTTTAAAGCCCCGGCAGTCACGCAAACACATTTATATGAAACCAGTGGCTGATAATAAATTTCCTTACTGTAAATGTCAGTGGGTTTCATGTGTTGCTGACATTACATCTTGTTTGGAAGCTGAAGGCTACACAGTTAGGGTACTCGCCAGATGGTGTCATTAGCAGGAATGCTGGGACTGTTTACCACTGACATGCGTGTGAGAAATTAAAAGTACGTGACCTCTCTTTACACCAACCCAAGTGAGATGTTAACGGTGATCGGGTGTTAATTGTGGTGTACTACTGCCCCTGCCCCCTGCCAGCCACTCCGAAGGATTTTAGGGGATTGGGGGCGGGGAGTTTGTGTTTGGGCAAAAGCAGGGATCTTCCGGAGGATTCCTGTTTGATTGTGTTTGATTCTGTGTTTCTGGTGAGAGGCTTCCCGGAAGTCACACCTGCCACAGCATAAACACTATCCCTCCAGAGCAGCAATCCACCTCCCATCAGGACAGCTGGGCACAGGGAAGCCTTTGTGCTAATTAATTATAGAGTATTGTTTTTGCTGTTTGGTTTTGTTTTCAAAACTCGGGGTATATGAAACACTTAACTTTGGGGGGAGGGGAGTTTCTACCGGGAACATGCAATTGGCGGGCTGTAAATAATGTCAAAATCGTCAGGAATTAATTCAAAGAGGAAACAGGTGGGAATTTTTAAAAGCAGTTGCTTTCATGCTGGGGGCTTCCCATTTTGTAAAAATTAGCAGTGGGCCTGAGATCCTTTTCACATCCCTGATGTGATGTGATGTATCTGGCGGGCTGGGTCGGCCAGCCTGGCCCCTTCTGTTAAGAACATCTCTCACTTTTGTTCCCAAGAGCCACTCCCATTTATGGGATCCCGCCTTCCTTCCTTCCTTCGAGGTTTCTGCTTAGCTGCCTGCTAAGAGAGGCCTCTTTTCATTTCAATTTAAAAAGAAGGTGGATTTGTTTTATTCCTCCCTCCAAGTCCTCCACTTGGACCAAGAGGCAATTCCATTGATTCTGACCAAATTCCTTTGAACTTCATTTGTAGCCTTCACATACTCCGTAGGAATGTTCAGAAAAGCCCATTCTTTCAAAAACACCCATTGTACATTGCTTCTACAATAGCCTGAGTGAGCCTTTTGGTATGCAGAATTTTAAAGTCGTGTGAAAGAGAATCCAAACCATTGTCCACACTGGGATGAAAGGAGGAGCCCTAATTTCTTGAGACAGAATCGGAGATACAGTTGGATGTCAACAGAAATACAGAGACTGATTGAAAACCGAGGGCTGTGCACAGAGGCACACACTGGACCTTCGAAGCAGTCAGTGTGTTAGTCAGTTCACTGGACGTGTGTGTTTGTTGGAACATACCCAGGAGCAAAACTAAAGAAACGGTGAAAGAAAGCGAGATTCAAAGCAAAACAAAACTATACCTAGAAACAGCACTCACTCGCACAGAAAGTCTCAGAATAAAGGCGTTGTTTTCCAGGGCTATCTTTTTTTTTTTTTTTTTTTTTTTTGTAGCAGATGCCCAGGGGCTGAACCCAGCAGTGCAGGGCCACTTGCCCAGTGTGCGCCAAACAGCTTATTCTCTGCAGGAATAGAGTTTTCATTTCACTCTGGGTCCAGAGATGTGCCAAATAATACTGGCTAATGGGAGGTTGGTGAAGCGTATACAGTTAGCCCTCAGCCTCCCTTCCCACTTCTTCCTGAACCCCTGTTCTTTTTTCTTGTGTCTCCTTCTGTGGTTGCTTCCTATATTCCCAAGCATGCCTGCTTTGCCTTCCAAAGACCTAGTCTGTGAACCTGCACATAGAGACGGACCGACCGGCATGTTCTGTTCAGCCTCACCCTGGCTTCCTCCCCACCCCTACCCCCCACCCAGTTAGTTCTCTCCTTTGTCTGCCCGGAGATACTCTGTTGATTTTTGCAAATCCAGCTCAGCTGTCACTTTCTCTGGGAATCCTTCCCTGACTTTTCTGGCTATCTTGGGCCAGCTGATTCCAGGGCTTCCCAGCTGAGTCCAGAACGGCCTGCGTCCCAGAGCACGGTCCTGCCTACTCTACTGACCCGCAGTCCCAGGAGCTAACTGAGCATGTGTTCCTTTAATCCTGTGCATTTGGAATGCATTCATCACACAACGGTAGCCCGATACCCTGCCACCCTCACGTATACTGCATCGTATTCGTTTGTGTCCCCACCTCTGAAGGCCGTGACTATGCCTCGTTCATGTGTAGATGCCAGCTCTTAAGTCAGCACTCGCCATTTGCAGCTGTTGGAGTTAGCTGGTGGGTTAGGCTTTGACTTAACAGATAAGATCTGTGAAGAGGTTCTCCACATGGCCACACAAGCCGCCCACATTCACGTGTATTTACCATTTCCACCAACAAGTTAGAGTGGCTTTGTGGCTAGCGATGATGAGACCAGTCCCCAAATGGAGTTACTTATATTAAAAGTCCAAATTATCAAACTAAGCCCCAGGTTGCTTGTTTAAAAGTTCCAACCTCCTAAGAAACCAGCTGAGAGATGATAGCTAACTCCCATTAAGATGAGAAACTTTTGCCTCTACCCCTATAAGGGTAATAGTAACTTTGAAGAGTTTAATTTCAGGCCCATCCCCCCCAACTGCCTTGGAAACAAGGAGGGCTGGAGAGTGAGGTCAGCCCCCAACAGCCAGCGGCACAATCAGCCATGCCTACTTGATGAAGCAACCATAGAACGCCCAGGGTTTTAGAGACACTCCGTGTGGAGATGCTGGGATTGTGGCTCAGGGATCTGGAGGGCACAGGGAAGGCTCATGACCTGCGTCACACTCAATGAGACTGGCCAAGTCTGAGCTCTGCCCTTTTATGATCAACTCGTGACTGACCAGGTAAGTAAACTGTTTCTCTCCAGTTCTCTGAGCCACTATGGAAGGGTCATGGGAATCTCCAACTTACAGTTGTCAGAAGCACAGGCAACAAACTAGACTTGCTATTAGCAACAAAAATGCACCTGGGAGCAGGCTTGCGGAGGTGAACCCAAGAACTGAACTGAACTCACTCAACTGCTACTGGGAAGTGTCTTGATATAGGGGAAGCGGCATGTGTTTGGAGTCAAGCTTTCTGTGTGAGGGAAAGGGAATGGGGGATGGGGCGGGGGGGGGGGGGCTTGCAGAGGCAGACTGGGGGGGGGGTGTCCTTGTAGTTGTTCCCCTGGCTTTTAATGAGCTTTATATGGAGGGAAAAATTCTACTCCTAGATAACCAAACGCAAGTGTCATTCTTTTGGAAGAACGTAGTTTAATAGGAAGAATGCCTACGACCACTTCTGAAGTTGTTTCTAACTTCCAAGGCTATATTCTCATTTGATAAGCTGATGTGAGTAGCTGTTCCGTAGGCACATGGATTTGAGGATGAAGACATAGCCGCAGGCTAAGTCAGCAAGTTTTTGGTTTTGGGGGGATGGGTGGGTGGGCTGGGGCGGGGAGATGCACCTAGAAGCAGGTGATGTGGCTCAGCAGGTAAAGGCTCTTGTGGATGACCCTGAGCCCCAGAGTTCAATCAATCCCCAGAGCCCTCGTGGTGGCACTGACTGTCACCCGTCCTCTGACCTCTGCATATGTGCTGTGACAGGTGTGTGCAATACACACACACACACACACACACACACACAGGTGGGAGGCAGTTAAAAGTGGTTTCATTATAGTGCCTTATGGAAAAACATATTAAAACGAGATACATTTGAACTGTAGCAACCACAGGTTGTACTTTAGAGTGATGCAGATTGAGCACTTGCTCTTGTAGGATGTTTCCCGGGCATGGATTTACCTCATTACTGCTTTCCCCAGTGTGCTTACTCCAGAGAAGCCACTTCTCCAGTTTGTGGTTGGCATCAGTGATAGTAAGATCAGAGATCTCACTATCAAATTCTCCCCAGACAGGATTCTATGGAAGTGTGGTGCAGGCTCAAAGGACATTGCTACACCTTTGACCCTTGACCCTGTTTGTGGCAGGAGGGTCAGAACCTAGAGCTGCTCAGGATTATCCTGATGTGGATACTAATGTGCTGTACACTGGGGGCCAATGGCCTGGAACAGTGCCGAGAAGCTAATAGTGACCCCCCTTTGCCAGCGTCTGTGCGTTGCATAAAATCTGTCATCCTTTTAACAGCCGTATGAATACCTTCCTTGCTCAGAATGCTATTTGGTTAACAAGCAAAGTAACCCCTAATCATATCAAGTCTAAGACATCATCATTTGCAAGATACAACTTTATTTCATATACCACCCAGGAAAAAAAAATGTGTCTAATTAAACCATGACACAATATCTGAGTGGAAGTCCTGAATCGTGCGTGTGTCGCTCATGCAAGCCATTGCTTAGAAATTCTTCTCATCTCGTTTTAGAAAGGAGGCTATTTATGTTCTCTTCAAGAGCATTTACTTTTTTGTAGGGTCACAGGGAGAATATTTCATATGAGTTTCGGTTACAAAGTATAACATAGCTTCATGTAGTTTTGAGTATTGTCTTTTATTTTGTTCCTAAAAACACACTCAATAGTTACACCGCAAGACAATATGGAATGGCCACCATTACTCCACTAAGCGATACTTGCTTCATTGCTTCATTGATGGCAAATTTGTATACTGCTGCTCGGTCTCTAGCCTTTATGGAGACACAACAAATTGTTTATTCCAATGCCAAATTATGCTACAATCCCTTGGAAGACATTATCAGAGGCAGCAAAGCTCAAAATACTGTCCACGTAGCACATGGCTCTTGTGAAGTGGCAGCGGCGTCGAGCTCCCCTTGGACAGGCCCTGGCTGCCTGCCCCCTCTGTGATTGTCAAGGTGAGAACAGCAGCAGGGCTGATCTCAGGAATGCCAACCTGGAAAAAATATGTAAACTAGACGTGATGAGCCCACCACCGTCCCTCCCTTCAACCTCTAAAACAGGGCTTTCTGCTATAAAACGAACACAAATCATCCAATCAGTAAATCAGCAAATGAATGGAGCAATCAGTTCTTAACAGCAGAAACAGAAACGGCCAATAAAAATGTGAGGGGGAAAAAAGTGTGCAGCAGCCTTAGCCATGGGGGCGGGGGATGCAAAATCAAGCTTCTTTGAAACCTCCTCGTTCCAGCCAGAATGGCTGTCATCAAGAAAACGAATGACATCAAATGTCAGTGCGGGTTCAGAGGAAAGAGGGCCCCCGAGCCACTACTGGTGAGACTGCGAATTGATTCGGTCACTGTGGAAATCAATACGGTGGTTCCTCAAAGATCTGAAACCAGAAGGACCATATGATCCAGCTATGCAGTCCTGGGCATCTATCCAAAGAAATCCATGTCGGCATACCACAGGGACACTTACACATCCATGTTTACTATACACTATTCACAACAGTCAAAATACGGAGCCAGCCTAGATGCTCATCCGCAGATGGAGAGGATAAAGAGAACATAATATAGAAACCTGCAGAGCTTCACTCAGGGACAAAGAAGAATTACATTTTATGTCATCTGTAGGAAAATAAAAAAAAGTGAAACTGGAGATCTTCATGTTAAACAAAGCAAAACAGACCCAACTATCACATTTTCCGTGTGGAGTCTAGCTGCGCATGTGATGTATATATAAATAGGATATGAACATAGAGGAGAGACGGTGGGGGCGGGGAGGGATCTAATGGGAAGGCAGAGCAAGAGAGGATAATGAGGGGGTGAAAGGAAAGATCAACATCACATGTTCTCTCTCATACAAGGAGCCTAGGTGGGTGTGTTTGTGTGTGTGTCTGTATACACATATATACATATATACACATATATATGACATGAAGTGGAGGGCGATTGTGGGTGAGGAGAATGAATCAGCAAGAAGGGGGGTGGGAGAATGAATATGAGCAATGACATCTACTAAAATGTCACCAAGCCCTTATTTTGTATACTGAGAAAAATATTTAAAATAAATAAGTAGAATAATAAGGAAGCCAAAAAGAAATGTAGGAAGCATGGATGCAAGAAGGGGCGGAGCAGATGGAGGCACTGAGGAAAGTGACTCATTAGATAAAGGCTCCAGCTGCCAGGCCACACCCTATCCTCTGCACCCACCCCTTTGGCTACCATTAGCAATGCTATGGCAGTCATATACAAAGTAATGGCGAGTTGAACTATGGGAATGTTTCCTTATATTTGGGCCACTGAGAAGTCATTGGAATGGAAACTCTGGGACAGCTGCTCAAAGACAGTGATTCTCTCTCTCTCTCTCTCTCTCTCTCTCTCTCTCTCTCTCTCTCTCTCTCTCTCTCTCTCTCTCTCTCCTGCTGCCTGGGGTGAGAACATGATGATTGCATTTCCAGTGGCCACCTGGACCATACTTATAGATGGAAATCATGAAATAAGAGAGCAAGTTGTGCAGATAGGAACCCTGACCAGTTTACAGCTCTGCCTTTATAGAACCCCGGGCTTTGTCCTTTCAGATTTCCACTCTACATAAGTGATGCATTATCTTCCACCCTCTCTAGGCTGTTTGCAGTTAGCTTTGTGCATTATGTGATTCCTAGCATAACTGCAACAGGTACAGGAGTCTTCTTTCTTCAGCTAGGATGCAAACAGTTGGTGAGAATACCACAAGAATCTTTTGAGCAGCCACTTCTTGCTGGAATAATGTGAAGATCGTGAAGGAACTGGAGGTGTGATAGTTCCTTAGATGAGAAATCATCATGGGTAAAGTTACTGATATTTTGCGGAGGCAAAGGGAGGGTTAGGTTGACTTTGTGAATATTTAGTGAGCGTTGTGCATTGGATGTGGAATGTTCTCATACAGTCTCATGGGTGTGAACACTTGGCCCCAGCTGGGAGAGTTGTTGTGGGGCCATCGTAGGAGGTGGGACCTGGCTGCAGCATACAGGAAGCGCTCTGTGGATTCTAGCTTGGCCAGATTCTTCCTGGAGCTTTCTCATGGTATAACCAGGTGCCTCAAACTCTGGGTGCCACATCAGCCAGCTGTCCCAGTGCACAGCTTCCCTGCCATGATGGATTATATGCTCTGAACCCTGAGTCCAGATGAGTCCTTCCTCCCTGATATAGCTTTAGTCGGGCATTGGGTGAGCACTTTGAGTGTGCCTGGTATGGGGGAGGGGAAGCGGGGGTGAGCAAACCCCACAATGACTGACGTCCATTCTTGGCCCACGCACTCCAGTTTCACGTATGTTCTTCCAATGTCAATCAGGAAGCCCAAGAGTGTCCCTGGGTCACTCACCCTCAAAGGATATTAATAGAGCAGTTTGCTTTTCTTTTTTCTTCTTTCTTTCTGAAATCTCCATGCTGCAGAATTGTTTGGAGCCCCACTTCCCCCACCCAAGAGAAAAATTAAGAGGGCACATCATCAAATAGGACTCGAAACCACAACAGTGTCTACACACCAGACAAAGGTGTTGGCATTTGTGTCTGCCTTTGAGTTTTAAAAAATAAGTTTAACATGGGCGACATTGTGAAGATGCATGCTGTGTTTGTGAAATGTGCTTCAGGTGATTGGTTCTGTGTGGCCACACCATTCCACCTTTTGTTTATTTGGTGAAGACTGTAATACTTTGCCCTGAAGAGCTCCCACTCGTGAACTTTGACCTTTGGAGCTCACCCTGACATTTGCAGGGCCGTGAATCTGTCATCGTTTGTTTCATTTACTTTGTGAAAACAGAGGATTTCTCAAAGAGAAAGCAGAGAATTGGGAAGCACAGGGGGAAAAATTACACGTATAAAGCAAAAGCAGGCTTATTAAGGGTTTCAGACATTTTACTCCTAATGGGTTAGAAGCCCTGCGTCCTCCGTTTCGTGTGTAGACCGAGGGCCCTTTGAAGTCTTTGGAAGCTTTCTATAACAAAAAGCTGCATGCACATGGGTGTGAGCCGAAAACTGAGCTTATTGTTTTGCCCTTTAAAAATGTGGTTTTGGAGATTTGCCTTTCTTTTCATATGGCTGTGGAGAGATGTGTGATTTTTACCTCACATAACATCTTTGCCTAGAAAACACCAAGTGCTGATAGACTTTCTTTATCCAGTAGTCCGCATGTCTGCCTGCAGAGGAGGCAGGCCAGCTGTGATTTATTTCCATTTTACACTCGAACAAAGTAAGGGAAAAGAGGCTCAGAACCTCAACCAGGACCAGAACTTTGCTACACTGATGGTGCCCAGTGCCAAAGGCAGATCATAAGTACAAAAGAAATGTCCTTGGAAAGAATGACATTGCCACTTGGTATTTGTTATGTGCCACGATTTATAGTTATTTTAGCTGCTTTCTAGTTAACTGGCTTGTTTATAAAGTTAGTTACTTCAGATTTTGGATCTAGGTTTTAAAAATAGTTTTATTTGTTATTAATGTGTGGTGGGTGCCTATACACCACAGCTCTGTGCGGTCGGTTCACTCCTCCACCTTTATGTGGGTCCTGGGGATCAAACTAGGGTAGTCAGGCTTGTTTAACATCAGGTCCATCACTGACTCATCACGTGTGGCCTGCCTCTATTTTAAAAATAGAGTTCCAGTAATATTTCGTCATTGTTATAAGTCAATTTAAATACAATAAAGAAATTAACTTAAATAGAACAACAGAATTCAGGTTTATGTTAACAGGAAAATTGTATTTGATCAACATTTTATATAGATAGAAAAGGTAGCAAACATGGGAAACTCAAAACTGTGTATTCATGTCTCCTGGTAACTGTGAGTCACCACACAAACTCCACTGAAAATATACACCAACATCATTCTATGGGAAAAAAATTAATCCTAAATATTTCTAAACATGTCAAGGTTATTTATTTAGTCATTTTGGTAACTAGAAAGAACCAACCAAGACAATTTTGAACAATGATGTCAAGACTCCTTGAAAGGGCTCCTGAGGGCTGCGGAGATGACTTAGTTGGTCAGGTGCTTGTCTTGTAAGCATCAGCTCCTAAGTGCAACCCAGGACTGCCTAGAGATGCTGCAGCAGTTTAGAGCACTGTTATTCTTACAGAGGACCAAGTTAGATTCCTAGCTAGAATATAGAGGTCCACAGCAAACTGTCACATCTGTTCTGTGGGGATATGATGCCCCTTTGGCCTCTACATGCACCAGGCATCTACATACGTGCAAGCCAAAACTCATTCACATAAAGAAAGGAACAAAACAAACTCACAAACAAGCACAACAGCAGCCGAGCCTGGTTATGTGGTTATGATCCCAGTGCTGGGGAGGCAAGAGACTGGTGGATCTCTGAGGTGCGCTGCCAGCCAGTCTAGACTACTTGGTGAGCTTCACGACTGTGAGAGAGCTCGTCTCAAACAAAACAAAGCAAAGCAAAACAAAACTATCACAAGGTGGATGGAACCAAGGAAGCAAACCTAAAGTTGTTATCTTTATCTTACCCTTGCCCCTAACACCACTCACTCCACACACACACACACACACACACACACACACACACACAGCACAAACTGTTAGCATTTCCTCTAGGCTCCACCCAACAGTTACCAAGCAACAGCCAGGTACAAGCCTGACTTGCTCTAAAAGGACTGTTTGCTCTCTCTCTCTCTCTCTCTCTCTCTCTCTCTCTCTCTCTCCTCCCCCACCCTACCTTCTCTCCCCTCCATGTGTTCCTGGGTGGCCTCTTCCCTTCTTTCTCTCTCCTCTCTCTGTTTTCCTCCTTTGTCCCCTTTCTTTCTCTGCATCCACTCTCTTCTTTTATGCCAGACCCGTCATCTGACTGGTACCCGGGAGGATGGATGGATGCCTCAGCATGGGCCCCGCTAAGGATACCCATCCTGCCACCTCACACTGCCGCATTACAAAACATCACAGACACACTCACACACCATACACAAATACTATATGCACACACACACACCTCACCTCCCTTCAGCATCTCCTCACACACACAAACACCACATACAGGAAGGGAAGTTCATGAAATGAAAAGTTAAGAGTATCTGCGCTTGCACCAGTTCCTGACTGAACCAAGATGTTGGTTGCGGGTGAGTTCAGATAATGCAGGAGACAAAAGAAGAAATCCCAACCTCACAGAGCAAAGGCGTCTTAGGTCGGATCACAGGAGGAAAGAAAGAAAACAAATGAGACCTGTGAACACTATAGCTGCCAGCAAGCCTGATGGTCCACATTCAGTTTCCTGGATTTATGTGGGAGGGGATTAGAACAGACTTCTGCAAGTTGTTTTCTGATTTCCACACATGTGCCATGACTGATGAAACACACACACACACACACACACACACATACACTACATACACACCACTACCACCACTAACAACAAATTTATTTAAAAATCAACCAAAATTTCTTCCTGGTGACTTAACACACACTCACAGCCAGTCTGCTATGCTCAGACACTCGTGGGAAATGATAATCCTCCTAGTTTCTAATCCCAGCTCTTCACAGCTCCCACCTTACCTGGACTGTTCCCACCTTACCTGGACTGTTCCCACCTTACCTGGACTGTTCCCACCTTACCCGGACTGTTCCCACCTTACCTGGACTGTTCCCACCTTACCTGGACTGTTCCCACCTTACCTGGACTGTTCCCACCTTACCTGGACTCTGTGTTTCCCACACCTCCCAGTTCAGCCCAGGAATATCTTAACTGCTCCAATATTATTACTTCTGTTTCTATTTCCGGGATGGGATTTAAAGTATATGTTTTAAAGTCACTGCCAAAGTCAATGTTGATTGTAAAGACCATCTACTGTATACATCATGACCTGTGGTTAGTCCTTCCTATTGGAGCACGTGGTCATGCAGATGGTGGGAACCAACCATCCCTTCATCTGAAATTCTAACTTAGGAGCATCAGAAAAATAGAATCAGAAATATTTTGAGATGATGCAGAGAGAGCAATGTGACTTTCTATCCGGACCTTCACTGTGATATGTAACATACATAACAAGCTCCCGGTCCCTCTGTTTATTATTGAAATATTTCAGCCTTGTCTACAGAGTGAGTTCCAGGACAGCCATGGCACGACATAGGGAAACCCTATCTCGAAAACCAAAGAAAGAAAAAAACCAAACCAAACCAAAATAGATTATAAGGCACGCATATAATTTCTGTGTTTGAAGCAGAAGACACAGGGTTGGGATATAGCTGAGTGGGCAGAGGCTCGCCCAGCATGCACATAGACCTGATCTATCTCGAGTACTACATAGAAATGTCTGTGCCAGCACACGCCCATGATTCCAGCACTTGAGAGCTGAAGGCAGGAAGACCAAAACTTCCAAAGCACCCTTGTCTGTCTACATAGTGAATTTGAAGCCAGGCTGGGCTACATGAGACTATATTTTAAAAAATAAAATGACAAGTAAACCCAGCATCAGTAGATAAGACCTTTATTGTTAAAGGTAGTCGGGCCCCACAAGGGATCTCCTCCTCATGAGGCATTTTTAGTGGGTGGGGTAGATAGATGCTCATTGTGAAAATACACAGGCTGCCACTGTTCAGGTCACGTCCTTAACTGTTTTGTTTGATTCTCTTGAGAAAGAGGTTAGCACTGTAGCCCAGGCCAGCCTGGAACGCATGGTCCTCCATCCTTGGGCTCCTGTGTACTGGCTAACAGATGGGCAGCACCTCACCCGGCCATACCTGTCTTCTTCCCCGTGTAGACAGAACAGTTTGGAGAAACATAAAGGAAAGATTCTAAGCAACACCCTGGTCCTTGCTGACAGGGAAAACAGGTCCTTCAAAGGCAGAAGCAGCACAGCTCACCAGCTTGTCACTTGTCACTGAAGGAGGGCATGTTGGGCAGGGAAAAATCTCGAGGCCTTTATAACTGCATCTACAGATTTTTAAAAGATGGCTTCACCACCCGACCCCTCTACCCCCTTACCTTAGGAGCCTTAATTCTATCTGACGACAACTGTGTTTTTAATTAAAACCTGGAGACATAATTGCATTTACAGGAGCAACATTGTGATACTTGCTCAGTCTCCTGAGACACTGCCCCTACCTGGTACTGATCAGTAACTTCTGACACCCCAAAGCCACTCTGCATATTTAGCAGTTAGAAAGGTGATTTCTGAGGCCTGGCAGCTGTTGGTGTTACCGCTATTGTGTGGGGAAACAAAAGCTATTCTGCTCTGCTCAGTCTGCCTTTGTATCTGGGATACTGGAGCCGGTTCATGAATGATGTCTAATTCTTTACCAGGGAATTTCATTACTGCCTATGGTTCAGTGCTAGTTTACACTTCCCACGGAGGTAAGTCGAATATCTGAGCCTACCTGCTAATGGAAGAGAAGCGTGGCTTTTGACCTCTGTTAAGATGCTTGCATTTTTAAATCTGTTAATTAGACTTGCAGGGAGAGATGCCTTCATAACAGCCTGGCACTTCCCACCTCTGCTCCCCTGAAGCACCCAACCCAAGACTGGCTAAATGGACCTGTTTGTCTCAGAAATGAAGCTGAGTACAGTCGACCAGTGAGTGTGGAATCCTGGAACACCCACCCGAACCAGGGTGAACTTGATGTCTTGCACAACTGATGCTTATTTCAAGAATTGCACTTTTTAATAGGAAATGTATCAACCTAGGAAGCTTTCAGTCTCGTGTGCCACTGAATGATGGAGGACAGGCAGTGAGCTTGGTCATGCACCTGCCACCCCTCCCTAGGCTGTGCCTTTGCTTTATAACCCCATGTCCTCCTTCAGAGATGCGTAACTTTACCCAACTGAGTATTATGATTTGTTTGGCCTGGAAACAGGAAGGGAAGCATCACTGATTTTCACTTGCCCTTCTCACACTTACACCACTGCTGCTCTGGGAATAAGCCCCAGCCGTCTCTTTTCAGAAATGGTGGCGGGGCAGAAGTGGTGTGGAGTCATTTTCATATCTCCACCTTGTGGAGTCACACAGCTCTGGGCCTCGCTCCGATTAGACCAACCTAGATTACATGTTTAATGTACTAGGCTAATCATTGAGTGAGGAGGAGTTAGGATTATGTAACTTATTAGTGAAAGGAGATTATCTATTTATCTACCCCATCCCACACTCACCCACCCACCTATCCATCCATCTATCCGTCCATCATCCATCTGTCCATCCATCCATACATCCATCTATCCATCTATCTATCTATATCTGTCTATCTATCTATCTATCTATCTATCTATCTATCTATCTATCTCTATCATCTATCACGTATGTGTACAGTGTGTGTGTGTGTGTGTGTGTGTGTGTGTGTGTAGGCAGGCAGACAGCCAGATAAAGCTGATCAGGAATCTGCATGACAGAGACAGTAGCAGCTGAATCAGACTAAGATCACTTCTTGCTAACCCAGAGCCTTATGAGCAAGAACTAGAGACAGTTTTAAGCTAGTGTATTTTGGAATGGTTTGTTAAATGGTGGTATTGTGTGACTGATACTCATTGCGTATGCCATTGAGAAGTCCAAAGGTAACGTGGGCTTCAGGAAGCAGTTGAAAATCCTCTCTGTCCTGGTTCTCTATAGTCCTCTGGGAGTTCCGACCCAGGATGGTATTCTTTACGATGACTTTGCCATTTCCGGCCTCCCATCTGCATCTCTGGCTCTGTAGGAAGCAGGAAAGCTTCTGGTCTCCTAAGTCAAACACAGGCCTGGGCTTTACTCTGATTGGGCCAACACAGGTCACATGTTTATGCTGGGCCAATTGTAGAGTGTGGGTTAAGATTATGTGATTTGTCCACAGACCCTTTCTTAAGATAGATGTGGGCCCAGTCTCTTCCAAAATCCATAGTGTCCAATTAAAGATGGGGGTGGGGAAGCAAGCATGCTGGGAGGCACTAGTGATATTAACTATGGAAAGCATGGGTGCTTCTAACTTTGTTTTAAAATCTCTTTAAAATGTGTGTGTGCATGTGTGTGTGTTGTGTGTATGTTTATAATTTTTTTCTGCTTCCATATTGTTGACTAAAGCGGCACAGGGGGCTCGATCCCCATCTTGGGTGTTGGTTAGTGAATGGAAGTGCCTAGGGTCAGACACCCAAGGCACTGAATAGGATGACACAGTTTAAAGTGCTCTCCATCAACCTCCCAGATTCCCAGCTCCTGGGAGCTCAGGAGTTTGAGATGAAAAGTGGATTTTGCCAGCTGGAATGTGAGCTTCTGAATCAAAGGATAGATGTATTAATGCTCATTCAATTGATGTAGCCATTCCACTGACTCTGGTCTCCATAATTTCTTAGGAGAAATAAGTGGTAATTATAATCCTCTAGACATTGTCATTCATCAAATGTTGTCATTCAACAAACACTATCAAGGATCTACTGACTATAGAGTACTTACTCTGCTGAATGACATGAAGGCTACAAAAGTGAATAGTCATTTAACTTCACTTAAAATTCTGGACATAAAGAAAGACAGAGGACTACAACTCCCAGCAAATAGCTTGGCCGTCCTGTAGGATTATTTACATCTCTATCATTAAGGACTGTGGGTCTTAATAAACTATCAGTAAGACAAAAAACATTCAAATCAACCTTTTTTTTTTAATGGTGACAGAGCCTAGGCAAATTACTGTATTGTTACATTTCTTAAATACTTATTTCTTTCTTTCTAATGTATGTGTGTGCTTGTGTGAGTTAATGTGCACCACATATAAGCAGGTTCCCGTGAAAGCCAGAAGAGGACGGAATCCCTGGAACTGGAGCGGCTTTGAGGTGTGGATAAGCGGCAAGTGCTATTTCCCACTGAGCCCTCCCTCCAGCACCACGTTCATTTCCAAAAACATTTGAATCCACTTTTCCGTGACCTTTGCCTGGCCATTCTTGGGACTTGATTTCCTGCAGACGGTTGGCTTAATAACACCTTGTAACCGGTCATCTGGGGGCGCTGACTCAGCTACGTATCCCTCAAGTTTTTCTTTCTGTTTCTGTGCAGATGAGTTACGCCTTGAACCACACCAACAGAAAACTAACGTTAGAACCAAAAATCACTGTCAATGCCAGAATTGTGGTGGTTGGTGCGTCCAGTGTTGGAATTTCATTCCTAGAGACACTGGTGTTTTGGTGAGTTCTTTTCATTCCCTTTAGTAATTTTCATGTGTTTATTTTTGAGAAATAAAAATTCTTTGCTTGTTCATTTTACTTATTCAACGTTAATTGCATGACCATTATTGGGTTTGATTGCCTGCAAAGGGTTGGTTTAGTAATGCTTCGTAGTTGTTAGAACATGGGGGTGTCTCTCCCCACTTAAAACAGACTTTGAGCTTGTTTGACAAGCCATTGCAGAGTTGTGTGGATGAATGTCAGTAGTACTCATTGGGTCACAGCTATCGTCACCTTTTTGTGTTGTTTGTGACTATTGTGTGCCTCAGTTGCACATTTGAGTACTTCAGAGAAGATTGTATGGCATAAAATTGGTTCCATCAGACTCTCCCTGAAAGCCTCTGTTCGTCCTGTTCTACTTGCATTCACTTTCCTTGAGGCAACCTAAGAATAACATTAAGTATTTGGTAAGGATTTAGATCCCTAAAACCCACACCAGGCAGACAGAGTCAGGACCTCTGGAAGTGGGTAGAGGGTGTGAGCCTGAGATGCTGCAATGTAGCTGGTCCACCATATACCCATAGTTCATCTAGCCTTGGCTAAGATGATGGCCTCAAGCTCACATAGATCTGCCCACCTATGCCTCCCAAGTGCTAATATTAAGGGTGTGTGCCACCATGCCTAGCAAAGTTTTATTACATTTATTTACTGTATATGTATGTGGGAGCTCAAAAGCCAGAGGGAGACAGGAAAATCCAGTTCAAGTGACTCCTCTTGAAGCCAATAGTTGGCAGTCCCAGAGGATGAGTGGGGTTTCTGGGAAGTTAGCTGGGCCCCCACCCCCAACAAATCCTTATGCCCAACTAAACCGTAAGATGAACCAGTAGACATCTGAGGTTGCTCATCTGAGGGCACATTAACCAGAAAAGGGAAAGAACCGGTTGACTGGTTACCTTTCTAGCCAACTTGTTCAACTCTGCAGACGATAACCTAAGTTAATCAGAAATGCATTGTGTGCTGTCACTGAAGTCCTCAGTGGAGTTCACATGCTTCAGTCCTGTAGTCACTTAGCGGCATTACATGGAGAAGTGAGGAACACTGTGCGCATGTACTTCCCTGCGGGTGCTGCGCTGTAGTTGGGGTGTTTAACTCTCCTGCAGGGTCCCTGCTCCCAAGACCCTGAGCAGCCAGCCTATGGCAGCCCATAACTGAGTGATGAATTAGTAGGGAGAGGTTTTGAAATCAGGGAAGTCAAGAAATGGTTATCAACAGGTCTTAAATCTTAATTTGGCTGTAATGCTTTTATGATGTTCTGCTTAAAATGATTGCATTAAGATATATACATGTAATTTTTCTTTTATGGAATTGACTTAGATGCAATAAAAACAAATATAAGTTCTGGTATAAATGCTGGGCTGATTAAATTCCCCAATGGGAGAGGCCTTTTTAAAGCACTCGAAATTCTCTCTCTTCATTATAGAGATTATGTTCTCGAGAAGGAGACTGGTATCAGCTTACAGATCTCTAATCCTTGAGAGAGGAAATAGTTTTCTCATTATTTTCTCTAATTATTTTAAATTAGCAATCACTATAGTAACTTACAGCACAGTTCACTTTACTGGTTTACTTACCACTTAAACTAAATTTATACACAATTGTGCCTGCGATGAAATTGAAGGCATTTTACCAAATACTACCTACCCATGAAGGTTAAACCCAAATTTTCGAAGCAAGATTTAGGGTGGGGAAGTTGTCTAGCCTGGGCTCACGAGTCCTCTTGTTAGACTTAACGGGCTTTTCTGGGGAGTCAGAAGCTCCGTACAGACTTCCCCTTCAGTTCTGTCACCGTGTGACACAACACACACCCTTTGCTCTTACATCCTCAACATATAAGAAATGACAAAGTATACACTTCTTCTTTCCAAAGCAGCTGGAAGGCTTTGTTCTCTCTCTCTCTCTCTCTCTCTCTCTCTCTCTCTCTCTCTCGCTGGCCTTGCCAATGCTCTGGTGCTGTGAGGCAGCTAAAGTCAGCACCCAGTATGTTCTAGGCTATGGGAGAGTGCAGGGGATTAGGGGGCTAGATTTGAAAAAGTGAAATTTAATGGGTGTACTCTGTGTTTCCAAGCATGCTCTCAAATTTAGGATTCTCCTTTACCCATCTTCTAATTTGCTGGGATTATTGGCATATACTACCAACAGCTGTTTGGGGAAAATAATGATGATGAAGTTTTATCTGAACCTTAGCTTTCATGTATATATGGGAACATGTCCTTGTGGTTTTGGTTGTTTTGCCCTGAGACAGCCCTGCCTCTTTTCTATGGCATGGCCTCTAGAGATGCTAATATCAGATGGCATGGCAGGTGCTTCCCTGGACACACACACCAGCATCCTGGCTTGCTGCCTCCCTCCTGGGCCTCGCCTAGTGGCTCCACCAGCGTTGGGTGGAGGAGCTGGAAGCCTTGCTCTCAGCTCTTACTGTGGCTGCCAGGAGTCTCACGAGGGAGGGCATGCAGGGTCATGCAGGGTGAAGACCAGTGCAGGTGACTTGTTCCCTCCTGCAGGTCCTCTGTATCAGAGCACCGAGGGCACTGTGGGGAAGCCACCGGAAGAAACCCTAGAAAGGGCCAGTGGCAGCTCCTTCTGCCCAGGTGGTTTAGACTTCTTTCCTACCTGCTCTGCCAAGAGTCAGCAGTTGATCTAGGAAAGGAGAGTACAGTCCATTTGGAACAAGGAACATAAAGGAAGAAAATGCTGGTTATTCTTATACAAGATTGATTGTGGTGTGCAATCAATTGGAGAAAGACAGTCGTGAAGGCAATTCCTGGGAATGGTGGATATCCAGGCTCAGGCCAAGTGTTATTCTTAAGCTGCAGTTTGAATGGGGTAGTGTGGCAGCCACTGCCTGGCCCTTTGGGACAGGAAGCTCTTGGTTTGGGACATCTGGGTGTTAGACTGATTTTCTTGTCAGCACTGCTCCTAATAAGATCGTGAGACGGTCACTTACTGAGAAATGGAGGAAACACTGCTGGGAGTTGGCCTACCTGTCACTATCAGTCAGTGATGAAGGAGGTGGCCCCAGAGCCACCTTGCCCTCATCTGTGCTGACGGAGTGTCACAGCACAGGACCCTCAGGTTCTGTAGCCCTATGCAAGGAACTTGACCAGCCCCTCATGGAGGCTAAAATGAACTCCTTGTTCTCAGATTAAAAGGCACAAGTCATCCATCAGGTCAAGACTAGTTCCAGCAACAGAGCATCTCTGTGAAGCATAGAAACCCTTCCCAGGGGAAAGCAGCATTGGCTCACAAAGAAAGTAAGACTAAAGGACATGTGTCTCAGCCTGCAGACATAGCACTCAGGCTGAGGCAGGAGGATTGCCTAGAGTTCCAGGCTAACAAGGGCTACATAGTGAGTTCAGGCCTGGAATACACAGCAAGACTCTAACTCCAATTGGGGAAAACATAGATTTTATCTGTTATTTATTTTTACTGATGTTTTAGTTAGGGTATTAATAACGGCTTCCACTATGACATGTTCATACATTTGCATTGGTCTGCCTTCTTCATATCTGCCCAACCCTACCTGCTCCCATCATCCTCCTTTCTCACTGGCTCCCCTTCCTCTCTCTAGTCCCCCTTCTGCTTTCATTTCACATGTATGTGCACATATATGTGTAGTTAAATCTAGATTTCACATTTGAGAAAAGTGATAAGTCATCTTTTTTTCTTTTCTGTTACCCATGTTCTCCCTTCTCCTCCCCTTCTACCCCTTTCTCCCAGCTCTCCCATAGCTCTCCCATCTTCATTTCATGTGTGCATGTGTATGTGTTTATAAACATGTATGTATAGTCCACATGTGAGAGAAAACATGACATTTATCTTTCTGAGTTTGGCTTATATTTTTGCTTAACTTAAATATCTCAGTTCCATCTTTTTTCCCTGCAAATGATATGCTTTCACTCCTCTGTAAGACTGAGTGGAACTCCACTGTGTCTATCTGCTACACTTCCTTCATCCCTTCATCTGTAGATGAGCGTTCAGGCCATTTCCATAGGTCGGTTTATATAAGGCAACCGAGAACAGGGATGTGTAGGGATCTCTGTGGTGTGCCCGTCCTTGGTTGCACTCCCCCAGCTGCAGTGTGGTCAGGGCATGTGGTAGTTCTGCTTTGGGTCTTTGAGGAACCTCCATACTGGTTTTCACGGTGGCTGTGCCAATTCACATTCCCCTCTGTAGTGAATGAATGACATTTCCCCTTTCCTCACAACCTCACCAGCATCTGTTCCCACTTCTAGTCTTGAAGGTAGCAAGCTCAGTGTAGTTGTAACTTCAGTGTGGTTTAGTTTGGATTTCCCAGGTGGCTAAGGATATTAAACACCTTTCTGTGTTTTTTGGACACTTGTATTTTTCCTTTTGAGAACTTTTTGTTCTATTCATTTGCACATGTATTTATTGAATTATTTGGGCATGTTAAGGGTTTTTCTAGTTTAATATGGATTATAGGTATTAATCTCCTGTCAGATGTGTGGTTGCTAAAGACTTTTCTCGCTTTCTGTAGGCTGTTTCCTTTGCCTGTAGAGTTTTTTAATGTCATGGAATCCTATTTGTCAACTCTTACGATAATTTCCTTAGCTACTGGAGTCCTTTTTGAAAAGGCCTTGCCTACACCTACATCTTGAAGAGCTCCCCTATTTTTTTCTAGGGTTTCAGAAGTTTCAGTTTTACATTAAGGTGTTTGATCTGCTTTAAATTAAGTTTTAGTGCTGGTCAAGAGATACAGACTTTGTTCTACTCTATGTGGGTGTCTGTTGTTTTCAGCACCATTTGTGGTAGAAAGTCATCTTTTTTCAGTGTATATTTTGGCTCCTTGTTAGAAATCAGGTGACTGTAGCAGCGTGAGTGAATTCCTCTGGGTCTTCTCTTTTGCTGCTCGTGTGTCTGTTTCTGTTCCAGCCTTTGGAACAGAACTCTGTTGCAAAGATGCTCTTTGGAACTCTGTAGCTCTGTAGTATGATCTGAGGCCAGGCGTGAGGTTCCCAGCACCGATCTTTCTGTTTTGATTCTTTGTCTACTCAGGGTCTTTTTGGTCTCCCGAGAAATGTTAGGATTATTTATCTAGTTCTGTGAAGAATGTTGAGATTGTCATGGGAAGTGTGTTGAATCTGTAGACCACTTTCAGTAATTTCATAAATATTTATTCTACCAATAAATATTGATTCTACCAAAAGATGGATGGTTTCTCCATCTTTAGTGTGTTTAATTTCCTGCTTCTATGTTTTAAACATTGTGAATGTGTTTTCACCCTCATTTCTTTCTTGGCAGATTCATTACTGGTAAACTAGGAAAACTACTGATTTTTATATGTTGATTTTGGGTTCTGCTAATTTGCTGAACGTGTTCCTTAGCTCTAAGACTTTCCCAGTAGAGTCTTTAGGGTCTTTTAAGAACAGATTATACTGTCTTCAAATTGGGATGATTTGGCTTCTCTTATTTCTTTTGCTTTTATTTCTATTTCTCTTCTTTCTCTAGACAAGATTTGAAGCATTGTGTTGAATGAGAGTAGACAAAGTGTGTCTTGTTTCTGAATTTAGATTAAAGGCTTTCTTTTTTTTCCATTCGGCTCAATGTTGGCTGTAAGTTTGTTATATACAGCCTTCATTATGCTCAAGTATGTTCCTTCTATTCTATTCCTCTGGGGCTTCTATCATGAAGTAATGTTAAGTTGGTCAAAGGTCTTTTATGCATCTATTGATGATGATCATGTGATTTATGCCTTTAAGTATAGTTATGTGCTCACATACATTTATTGATTTGTGTGTGCTGAATTATACCTGTATCTTTGGAATGAAACTAACTTGGATGTGGTACCTGATCTTCTTATGTTCTTGAGTTGGCTTGCAAAGTATTGAGACTTTCAGTATCTGTGTTGTGTCTTCTTGGATTGTTACTTTTGTGAATATTTGGCTAGTCCAAAAATGGTTATGGTTTTTTTTCCCCCCCGCACTATTGAGATTTGTCATTGTATATTGGAATGAATGCTTAAGTAAATGTGGTTATGTTATACAATAACATTACTTTCTGTTTATTTCATGTTTACTTTATACTCTGACAATGATGTTAAACCAAAAGCAAATTTGAACTGTTTTCTTACTCGAGTTCCAAATGGGTCTTGAAGTGACAGAGACAATGCACATCAACTGCTAATGAGCAGGCAGTGCAATGGTTCTGGAAGTGCGACAGAGGAAGTTGAGGAGCACAGCGGCCACTGTTGGAAGTTGACTTGGGCCAGTTGAGAACAGTTATTGAAGCTGATTCTCTTACAGCTACAGGAGTTGCCGAAGAGCTCAGTAGAGGCATGCAATATTTGGCACTTTCAGCAAAGTGGAAGTTTGGTCTCAGGAGCTCATGCTGATTTTCTTCTAGCTGTTACTTTGAACTGTCATCCTGACTTAATCTATAGAACAACAATGGATCATTTTTTCAGTTGAGTTGAAATAGGAACTGGATTGAATATGACAACTGTCTCAAGTTATCTCCAAAGCTCTCTTGAAGCCAAATTTGCAGTAAATGATAGTGCTGGGCACTCTGTGGTATCTACTGCCCTTCTTATCCACTGTAGCCTTCTGACTCCGTTGAGACCGGTCCATCCAAGAAGTGTGCCCAGCAAATCAGTGAGATGCACTGAATACGGTACCTGCTTCAGCCCCAGTTGGGTAGCAGACTGGACTCAAGTTTTCTCCATAATTACCCAGTCTCATGAGGCACAACCAATACTTCAAAAGGTAAATGAATTGGCCTACAAAGTCTTGCCTCATCCACATTATTCACCTTCCGCCAACCATCACTTCCTCAAGCATCTTGACAGCTTTCTGCAGGGAAAATGTTTTCATAGACAGCAGGTTGTAGAAAATGCTCAAGGTCCTCAAATCCTAAATCATGGATTTTTACACAACAAGAATTGCAAACAAACAAAAACAAAACTAAAAGCACCTTCTTTCTCATTGGCAAAAATGTATGGATTACAATGGTCCAAATGAAGATGTGTTTGAGCTTCCTTATCAGGACTGAATATTCATGGTCTGAAACTATGACTCCTTTTGCCCAGGACTATTATTCAGTGGCCCTCATTACCTCTTTGAATAACTGTGATTGGAGGTCTACTCTATGAATCATTAGAACAGTCACATTATGCTGGCTCATTTGCATTTTTATTTGCTTGGTAAATAGACTTTTGTTGCTCATCCTGCACACCACCAGCAGCCCAGATGCAATACTTTGAATATGTTGGGTTTTGTAAAATTGTTTTTTACAAAGGAATCTGGAAATGCTATGCCAGCAAAGGGTGCCGAGACTGGGACTGGGGCCTGTCTTGTCTTTCTATTCTTAGTCACTGCCTGGTCTGTGGACCAGGGACATAGGTGTCACCTGTCACCTCAGGCTCTAGCCCCCAGTATCCCAATTCAGTGTGTTTTCTCCCACAATTATTCACAAGAATGGCCTTTTTGCTCTCTTTTGAGCGTCAGCTCACTGAGTTGAAACAGGTACTACTTTACCCTGTCCTGGTATGGCTGTCTCTATGCTTCTGCATCTCATGATATTTCTCATATTCCTATTTCTCTATTAATGTCAAATTCCTAAGTCAATCCCAAGGCAAATAAATCTCTTGAAGAGCCAGAGATGGCACTAGAAAAAAAATGTAGAAATGATCCATGGAATATATTGCATGCAAACATCCCTAGGAAGTGCCCCCATGACTCTTTATATGATAAGACAAATATGCACTGTAATTCACAAGAGATGCTATAGGCACCATAAAGCCTGTACTGTTGCTCCAGTTACTAATACTGAGAAAAAATTGCTCAAAAATAACCAAGTCAATCATGGTCATATATACCTTTAATCCCTGCTCTCAGGAAGCAGAAGCAGGCAAATTGTTTGAGTTCCAGGTCAGTCAGGATTACAGAACGAGACACTTTCTCAAAACAACATCAATGATAACAACAACAAAACCCAAACAATCTATCAATGGATAAAGCCTCAGGCTCCCTAACCTAGACTTTGATCCTTCATCTGGTTGGATAAACTGAGGTAAAGAATAGTCAGAACCAGGAAGTTTTCGAAACTCTGACTCTTAAGTGACCATAACCCTGTTATGAGGTGGCACAGTTCCACTCAGTATCTGGTCCAGCTGTGGGCACTGGCAGCAGCCAGACTAAGGCCAGCAGCCTAATTCCATTCTTTATGTTTACTTGAGGACATCTGAAACCTTCAGTGTGGCCTGTCACTAATTAGGTGACTAATAATAGTGCTTGCTTGCTGATCTCAGAGCCAAACCCTCATGGGCAAGTTGATTGTGAGTGTCCTTTCCTGTGGGTCTCTGGTCACAGGAACAGAAGGACGGGTGACCTCCTGGTTTGCTTAGTTCACACCAGGATGAAAGCAGGACGAAGGCATGCTCATAGCAATGTCCCTAGAGCCCAGAGAACAGGCAGACACTTGAAACAGAAATGTCAGGGCAGGTCGCATCTTGCCCTACTGTGGTGTTGGAACTACAAAGTGATCACCAGGGACTCATACTGAGGTCAGTCTGGTAGCTGGAGATGGGAGGAGCTGTGATCTGGAGAGCATGCTATGCACCATGGCTCAGCCTCCCATGGCCCCCACAGCCCCACAGCAAGACCAAACACTGAGCTGGCAGAAAAGAATGATCAGGACACCTCCAGGGAACAGACAATAACCAGGCTTCCTAAACCAAGTCTGATATTTAAATGTAATTAAATCAAACCATCTTCATTTGCTAAAGTTATCATTCCTGTTATCATACTTTTCAGGAAAGGTATTTCCCATCCCTGAATACCAAGTCACACAGTATTAGGATCTCCCCCAAAAGTGCAATCCTTTTAGAGTCACCATTATGCCTTTTTTTGAGGGAGGGGTTAGCCTATCACTATTTTCATGGGTTCTTGATGCCTCTTTGTAGTTAAGGGCGGGAGGCATAAGATGACCCCACGAAAGTGCAGACCAGGTACCCAGTCCCCGGGTCCTGGGCTCAGCCCACATCATCCTCATCCTTCGTTATTGGTCAATTTTGAAACAATAACATCACCTGTGTCTTGGACTGTGTTTCTTCCAAAGGAGCTGGAAACAAAGGCATAGGGTATGGAATGGGAATAGTCTTGGGGGACTATCTGGCAACATAGTGCTTAGTTAGACAAGGGAGGGAGGAAAGCTTCCTCCACTAAATGTAGTTGTCAGTCAGCTACCGAGTAGCTGCGTAGCTGAGACCCCCATCCTGCTAGGGCTCTTGGAGGGAGACAGCTGGAAATAGTCCCTCTTTGGGGTGAGTATGTTCTAGCGTTATCTACCCACCCCTGTCCTGGTTGTTGATTGGCACTCTGACTCCCAGCATCTTCCTTCAGCTCCCACATTTAGAAGATGCCCTTTGGCAGACCTCCGGAGGCAGGGGAGTGCTAGAAACCGGAGAACCATTTATTGGTGGTCAGCTGGGCTTAGATGATGTGGGCAGAGCCCAAGTCATCAACCAGAGTACCCCTCATGTTCTTTGTTTCTTAGCAGATTGCTTATTTCTTAGCAATATTCTTATTGGTGCCCTTTCCAAAGCACAGGAGCATAGACAGAGGTGGTGGAAAAGCGACAGTTTGGCAAAGAGGATTTTTTTTTTTTTTGTGCCACTCTTGTGGCTGCAAGAGAGTCTTACCTGTCCACCTCTTCAACGACACAAGAAACGTTTACTAGGATTTAAAAAGATGCATTGACAGATACAGTTTAATATTTGTTCTTTGTGTCAGAAGTCAGCTGCTATCTTCTGCCCAGAGCCTTCACTATTTCCTGGAGTCTATGTAGACCCTCGTGTCTGTCAGGACCGAGTCAGAAACCTGGGGAGGAATGTAAAGGTCACTCAGTTCTGAGAAAAGCTTATTTGGGTTGTCTGTGGAAGAGCCAGGACTCTATGGCTGATGCAGCACAGAACTCTCCAGTACCTGCTGAATTCTTTATCTGGATACAACTAGAACTACATACAGGTGTTCAGACTGGGCTCCTTTTATCGCTTGATGTTGCATAGAACTTTGTAGGAGAGGCACAGAAAGATGTGGATCTGAAAACTCAGGCTTGGGAACCCCTCCGTAGATGTGACAGGTGGAGCATTCTCTACAGGCCAGTACTGTGGCACACAATGCTTGAGGAAAATCTCCTGAAAAAAATGAAAGGTTTATTTGGGGTTATAGGTGCAGAGGTTTGAGTGTGTGGTCTTCTGGCTTTATCGCTCTGAGCCTTCGTGAAGGGTAGCATCATGGTGGGGGCCATGTGGTCGTACAGGTGTCACCTCATGGTGTCCATGGATCCAAGAAAAGGGGAAAAGGGCTATGACCAACCTCCAAAAGCTTGTTCCTTAGGATCTGGCTAGCCTGCTTCCTTCCACATCCCCTTCCCTTCCCTTCCCTTCCCTTCCCTTCCCTTCCCTTCCCTTCCCTTCCCTTCCCTTCCCTTCCCTTCCCTTCCCTTCCCTTCCCTTCCCTTTCCCTCCCCTCCCCTCCCCCCTCTCTTTCCCTCCAGTTCCCTTCCTTCCTCTTTCCCTTCCTTCCTTTTTCCTCCCTTCCTTCTTTCCTCCCTCTCTTCCTTCCTCTCCCCTCCTTCCTTCTTTCTTTGCATCTTCCCCTCCCTCCCTTCATCCCCACCTCCCACCTCCTTCATGCTCCTCCACCTCCTGAGAGGACCTCAGGTTGGAGAGCAAGCCTTCAACACGAGGCCCCTGGGGAAGATTAAAGATGTAAACTGTAGCAGGTAGCCATCTTCTCTGGGTGGTGGGGCTTCTGTGAGCCACTGTGTGAAAGCCAGACCAGACTAGACCGTCTACTGAGGAAAATGGCTCTGAAGAGCATGTTTATCTCTATCTATAGTACTTGAGAGATAATTGTTTTCAAGGAAATGATCCAAAATTATAAATATAGTAAGGCATTTGGGCTTTAAGAAAATAGGAAACTTTGAATTTCCTTATTTTATTTTAAGAATATATGTTGCAAATCACTTCCTAGACCTAGGATTAATGTTGTGTGATCTTTCTATGAGCTACTGATGGTAGAAGCTCTGGACTATACTTCTCCATAGGTGAGCCACTGGGGTGGGGGTGAGAGGCCTATAGAAATGCAGTTTCTGGGCCCCCAGTTGCTGGTGTTACAGTTCAGTGGGGATGGAGTAGATACCGGGGATATGTTTCTTTGGCAGGCTGCAAATAATTCTGCAGTGCAGCTGGCGTTAGGAACCGTTTAAGTAGACATTTCCTAAAGTTGACAGACATATGGTGAAGAGAACAACTTCCCCCTATAATTGTTCATTGTAAATTATAATTGTTCATAGGTAAACTAGTTTATGGGTTTGTTTTTCAAACCACATTTTCTAATTCTCAGGAAATCGTATAACTTCTAACTTACATCATTACTTTAGTGCCTACCAAGCCTAATTATCATGCCACCATGGACATTATGGGGCTGAGGTCACTATTCTGGTCCCAGTATTTACATATAAATTGGACCTAGCAGAAAGAATTTCCACAAAGCCACACACTGAACCTATCACTAGTTAAGAATGGAGCCCAAGAAGTAACTGCCAATCGAGGAAGCCAGCCATATGGTGTTAATAAAGCCTTCTAATGGCCACTACTTGCCCAAAACATGAACCCTTCTTCATCATCAGAAGTGATGTCACTGGCTCCTCTAGTCCCGTCATGGGAACCTGATTGATTTTTGCCTGTGTTTTGCATTTCTTGTGTACGGAGCTTGTCTGGATTGCCTGTCTTATGGATGGCTCTTAGCATTTATAGTGGTTTTGCTAGATCCCTAAACTTTATTCTCATCGTTTTCCAAATGTGATCTATTTTTTTTTTCAGTAAGGATTCATGCATTTCTTTTGAGCAGTGGTGTGGAGGCATTTCATCTATTATCCTTGGTCTCCACAGCCATGACTTTGGCCATCATGCTCGTCCCTTGCCAGGTCCATGGGACATCACAGGGCACCCAGGTCACTCCCAGAAGATGGCTGGGTTCAGGGTGGGCTTGTGAGGGTCACTGTCTCCTTTCTCCTGATTCCATCCCAGTTGCTCCAGGGACTAAGGAGAACAAGGGAATTCTGGTTCACTACCCAAGGTAGACTTAGGTGAGGTTGTCCCCAAACAAGAGAGTAGGGTCAGGGGAAAGCTTTAGCCTTTGCCTTCCCCCATAAGCCTTCACACCCTCTCCTACAAGTGCTTAGAATCCTCCCCTCAGTCCTCCTATTTCTCTCTGTCTCTCTCTCTGTCTCTCTCTCTCTCTCTCTGTGTCTCTCTGTCTCTCTGTCTCTGTCTCTCTGTCTGTCTCTCTGTCTGTCTCTCTCTGTCTGTCTCTCTCTGTCTCTGTCTCTGTCTCTCTCTCTCTCTCTCTCTCTCTCGTCTCCCTGACAGCCAGAATTTGCCATTCCTGACAACTCCGTGGTCATGAATGCAGCCATTGGTATTTTTACTAGCTGAACAAAAATGAAACAAATACCTTGAGATGTATCAAAGTCTCTCATATTTTAAACATACAATGAGCACACACACACACACACACACACCTACATGCATATGCGTACATCATGAGTAAGTACACACCATAAAAGAAAGCTAATTGCTTTCCAGAGAAAAACAGGTAGACTTGCTTACTGTCTCCTGTGCTTATAATAAAACTTTGTTCTGACATGGTTTTCAATACTTTTGTCTTGTGGAAATTCACAACAACCCCCAACCTTGACCTCCCGTGGATAGCATTTTATCATTAATTGGATCTTTAAGACCTAGCTAAATCTGAGCTGTCCTTTGACTTGTAAAATAGCCAGTCCCGTCACCTATCTATCTTGAGATAGGATTTATTGCCATCTGGAAAATATTTTTTTCACTGTCTTGAACAAATCTGAAAGCAGAGGTTTTAGTAAATTAAATTGAAACATTTAGATGAATGTGAGGTAATTATTTTTTTTTCCTCTACATTATCTATTTGTTCAAAGAGAAGCATTAATAAAGCCAGTTAATTAAATCACTCACTTTGGCTGGCTGCCTTCGTCATGCCACACACACACACACACACACACACATACACACACACACACACACACAGAGAGGGAGAGAGAGAGAGAGGGAGAAGCAAAAAAATATAAAAATTAAGTGAGCGCCTAGCAGATTGGCAAGTAACATGAAAAGTTTTGAATCCTTTCTCGCTCTTTATTTGCAGCAGGAGGATGTTTAGACCTAATTTTGTAGCTGTCCTCCTGAAACTCGGAATGAAACACAAACCCTTTTACTTATTTCCCTGGATACTCTAATCCCGCCCTGCTTTACAAGTATTTCTGAGCTGTTGTCTCCCTTTGTATCCACAGCAACGTGAAATCCCCACTGGAATTATTTGCTGCTAAAATGCAGGTGCACTTGTTTAACGTTTCATTGGCCTGAGCACTTAACTTGAACCCCCGCCCCCCCCACCTCCACCCACTGTGGTGACCTTTGATTTTGGAGCAGAGGCCTCACAATGCTGCTAGATAATGTTGATATATATTAAGCCAAGGCCATTAAATCTGAGACGGAGGTTTTACCTGGGCCTCCACTGTCTGTTGCCTTTTCCTGCGGTGCTTGCTCAAAGCCAAGCTATACCCAGTGACCCGCTGTTCTGTCTGCAGGAACTTTGTGAATATGCATACGTAAGCAAATGTGCGCTCTGAAACATTTCATCTCCGTATTCCATCCCCAGCGCTCTCAACTTTACAACTGAGCTAAATCAAATGGAGTATTCAGATGTGGCTGCTTCCGATTGCACAGAAAACCACCATAACAAAGATAGGAAGTTGGAGAGGGAAAAAAAGGAAAGCGCTGGTGTGTTTCCTTCCGAGGCGAGGCGTGGGAGGAGGGGAGCCTTCGGTGAACCTCGAGAGGGCTTGATACTACAGATCATGGCAAGGTTCGATTAGCCTGTGGCCAGGAAGACTTAGATATCAAGCTAGTGAATCTGGACGATATTTTGGCAATGAAATGGTTAATATCCTCTGAAACCCTTCTCTGCAGCAGACAGATTCTGAAGGTTGTTAGGTACTATTTCCTTTCATCTACACAGCTCCCCTAAGACCCCTTAAGGTTCTATCCCTCGAATTCTGCAAGGTGAGGTTAAATGACTTCCCTGTGGTCAAGAAGACAGCACTATGGGTCCAGCAAAGACGGCCATGCATGCTCTTATTTTTCAGTTCTGTTGCTACCAAGGTACCATGCAAAGGTTGGACTTACCCAGAAAGCATTGACATGTGATTTAATGTACAAAGGTATCTCTAGTAGCTGGGGGGGGAGGGGGGGCAGGAGTGAGATGTGTACCAGAGACACAACCTTAAGCCTGTTTTTTTTGTTCTTGTTGTTTTTGTTTGCTTGTTTGTTTGTTTTTTTCTGGTGAGATGACGGTCAGCTACCATAGTGTGCTGTGGGAATGGCAGATGAAGCCTTCAAGAATGTAGATCAGGGGGCCTGGAGAGATGGCTCAGTGGTTAAGAGCACTAACTGCTCTTCCAAAGGTCCCGAGTTCAATCTCAAGAACCACATGGTGGTTCACAACCATCTGTAACAAGATCTGATGCCCTCTTCTGGAGTGTCTGAAGACAGCTACAGTGTACTTACACATAATAAATAAAGAAATCTTTTTTTTTTTTAAAGGAGAATATAGATCAGGTTAAAAACAACTAGACACAGTGACTGGCACAGGAAGTGGGTGAGAGGACAGGAATCTAAGGTGAACTTGCAAGTTCTTAACTCAAGAGATGATGGGTCTGACTGTGACTTTGAGGGAGAATGGAGTGGGGTGGAGATTGCCAAGGGCGCTGCTGGCTGCAGATGTGAGTGACCTGGAGCATCCCAGCTTGGACGCGCTGAATTTGGGATGACTCCAAAGCATTTAGAAATTAGGTCTAGAGTTCGGAGGAAACATCAGAGCATAGTCAAGTGCATTGTGGGGAATAGATAAGATAGCGATGGATTAATCACCCTGGGAAGTGGGCGTGAAGCCTGGGAGGCTTGGTGGGAAATAAATGCACAAATGGGGGCCAGCTGGCTAGTCAAAAGTCATTAAAAACAACCTTACGACGGCAGAGCGTGTGGCCGTAGTTCCTAAGTGACCAGCCCGTTTATCCCACCTCTCCCATGTGCCCTCTCCCTAGACCCTCTGGCAGCCTCCCCTGCTGGTCCCTGGATGGCACACTATTCTTTTCGGTTCCCATTATCCCGTGTAAGCATCCCTTTTGTAGACTTTGTGGAGTTTGTCATGTATTTTTTTCCCTCCGAATCCTGCTTTGTAAGTCTTTTCTTTCATCGTCACTCACACCCCGCCCTAGCTTCCTTCATGAGCTGATGTGTTACTTATCTCCCAAGATTCATTTGTACTTTGTGTTTAGTGACAGAACTCAGAGCCAATCATCATCATCATCATCATCATCACACCATGTTTCATAAAAACCCATGTTTTCTGACTTCCTTTGCAAAGACTTGTGGCAGAGGCAATACGTTCTGGTAATATAAGCAGAAATGCCACACAGGGCTGCCTGATAAGGTCTTTAGTACATTGTCCTTCCTGCTGTAGGAAGCCATTGATTTGGAGCAGGCTCCTGCAGTGGGCCAACCTAAGCCAATGTGAATTCAGTCGTAGTAAAGGCTGGAGCCAACTGACAAGGCACTCGACCAAGCTGCAGTCAGCTAAGTTGTTTTCCGTATGTCTCTCCTGTGTTTTCTTCAAATGCTATCTGTTACCACTGTTCTCAGGAACTACTCTAGTTTCTGGGTGCCGCCCTGGTGGCACATCATTTTTTTTTTCCTGGCTTACATGAACTCTAACTTGCTATAATGGGCTTGAGGAATTCTGCTACATTTCCTTCCTTCTGCCCACAATTTACCATGACAGGTGGAGGGAGCCCCAAGAGCTACTGTGGACCAAGGCTGACTTTGAGAATAGATGCCACAGGTGAAGAAGCGGAGAAACAGGTTCCCATTGCCTCCAAGGAGCCAGCTCAGCTGGCGCTGGTTGTCATACTGAGTCGTCGTCAGTCGTCGTAAGAGAAATAAGCTGGCGTGGGTACTTGATGAGGAGACCAAGCTCATTGGCAAACACCTGTCCTCAGGATGGTAGCTGTTCATGAAGATGCAAGAAGGGAAAGGCTGGGCACCAAGGAATTCTGAGTGCTTCCTTTATGATGCGGGAGGTGTGATAAATAGGGAATAAGGACAGAATGAGCAAGGGAGGACACAGCAAGACTTGAAGACAGGACAGCCACGGGAGGAACGCAAGAGGAATTTCACTATGACTTCAGAAAAGAAAGAAAAGATGTTTCTTTTAGACAAACACAATTCAAGAAATCTCACCCAATTCCAAAAATATTGTACTATGTCATTATAGATAATGTTAGAAAGGAAGGAAGGAAGGAAGGAAGGAAGGAAGGAAGGAAGGAAGGAAGGAAGGGAGGGAGGGAGGAAGAAAGGAAGAAAGGAAGAAAGAAAGAAAGAAAGAAAGAAAGAAAGAAAGAAAGAAAGAAAGAAGAAAGAACGAAAGAGAAGGAAAGTATAGAAAAGGAAAAAAACAACAGAATCATCCTCTATCTTGTGGGAAAATTCTTTAAACTTTTGGGGAAAAAATTAATTGTAGCATAATTCAGGATAATATAATATGGTAATTTGACAATTTAAAAGTCATTTAATTTATGCCGTTAGATAATTTAAATTATTCATACCAAAGGGATGGATTTTGTAGTCAAAGATAAAGCCACAAGCATAATCATTAAGCCTTCTGTCTGCATGGAGATGTAAAAGACACCTGTATTTAGCTCTCGCTAGTACAATCTAAAGTACATTTTGATCCAGAACCAGAGTAAACTTTAACTGTTGGTAGATGTAAACATACTCTTATCATTTGTGGTTTCCACGGGACAGTTATAAATCTAAGGCCTGTCACTGGTGTGTCTTGCAGACTGACAGCCTGAGTAGGCGGGATTAGCGGTGGCCTTTATGCTATTTGAAGAGAGCCAAAATTTTTATTCTTAATTGTTAGAGGATAAGACAAGGCTTGGCTTTCTCCATATGGAATGGAAATGTTCATTCTTAAATGATCGCCATCCTTGGAGACTCCAGACCTTCCCTAGCATTCAGCTGTTTTCAAATGTCAGGTTCAGCTGAGTGTATTGCCTGACACCCGCGCCATCACCCGGAGCCCTGTTAGTGCTACGTAACAGGCTGCCAGGAAATTAGTAGCATTTCCAGTTGGAAAATCTCCAGCCTCCTCTTGAGAAAGGAAGGCAGGTGTTCTCCTCTGGCCCAGTGAAGGCCCCTCCTTTTTGGCACGTGACTGATGGAAAGGGGCCACGTAAACCAAGCAGAGATTTTTAGGAGACAAATGCCTTTCATATCAGAGAGCATCCCGGGAAAAGATCTCACCCATAACATCTTTGCTGACTCGAAGCTCAACTGCAACAGGCGTATCTGAAATACTGAGAGGCCACTAGGGAAGGGTGAGTCCTAAGCAGGTGAGTTCCTTGAACCTTTCACTGGAGCTTGGCAGTCTCCTGAAGTCTGCCCACAGGGCTGCTTAAGAGTGAGGCTGATCACCCAGCACAGGAACTCAAGAAGAAGGAGGACTTAAGTGAGGGAGACAATGTGTGGAGCAGAGACTGAAGTAAAGGCCACCCAGTGACTGCCCTACCTGGGGATTCATCCTATAAACAGTCACCAAACCCCAGCACTTTTATGGATGACAAGAAGTGCATACCAAAAGGAGCATGCCATGGTTGTCTCCGGAAGGGCCCTGCCAGAGCTTTACAAATACAGAGGCAGATGCTAGCAACCATCTATTGAACTGGGCATGGGGTCCCCAACAGAGGAGCTGGAGAATAGTCCAGAGGAGCTGAAGGGGTTTACAGCCCCATGGGAAGGACAGTGATTTCGGCCACCCAGACGCCCCAAGACTCCCAGGGACTGAACCATCAACCAAGGGGCACACATGGTTCCAGCCAAAAATGTGGCAGAGGAAGGCCTTGTTGGGCATCAGTGGGAGGAATGGTCCTTGGTCAGGTAAAGGCTCAACAGAGGCCCCAGCAAAGGGAAACGGAGGGTGGGGGAGGGAGGTGGGAGTGTGTTGGGTAGAGGGGCATATACGTGGAGGCAGGGGGAAGGAGGAGGGGAAGGGTTGGGGGGTCTTAGGGGAGAGAGATATCGGGAAAGGTTTTACCATTGGCAATGTAAATGAAGATGATATTCAATTAAAAAATAAAAAAATAAAAAAAAAGAGTGAGGCTGAATGGAAAGTGCCAAGCCCTTCCCCCACAACCCACCTTTGCCAGCCTTCATTTTCCTTTGCAAGAAATACACATAACCTGCGATTATCTCCAAAGCCACGATGTAGATTGTTTTGAAGATCAATCTCTGTGACGATGCCTGAGAGCACCCCAGCCTCTGAAAAGTGTGGTACAAATTTAAAACGCTTTGTCTCTTTGGTTTGGTTTGGCTTATTAAGAAAGAGTCTCAACTGTGTAGCCAAAACTAGCCTGGAACTGATGAGCCTCCTGTCTCAGTCTCCCAAGTTCTGGGAGCATAGTTGTATGCTGTCCTGCCTAGTGACAACCTTGCTCTCAGAAAGGATCCTCGAGAATATTCTGCTAGGTAACAGTCTTGGTACCCTGACATGGGTAACTATGTACGTCTGAAAGTGGAAAGGCCGGTGTTGAACGGTGGGAATTAGATGATCTGTAAAAGCATCTGAACGACTTTAGGTCTACAGGACAGTGCACCCCGCATCTCTTTTCTTGGGGTTTTCACCCATATATGCAACCAACATCAGCAGAAAATCCTTGGGAGAAAAATTTGACTGCACAGAGCACATGCAGACTTTATTCAAACACAACAGTAGACTAACTACTTACTTTTTATTCTGTGTAGGTTGTTATAAGTAATTATGTGATGATATTAAGTACTCAAGTGGTGGTATATACCTTATGTGTGCATGCCATGGCACCTTGAACCAGGGACTTGGGCACCTTCAGATTTTGGTGTTCCCCCGCCTCACCCCCAATTCCAGGGGACTACTCTACGGGCAGAGGTTAGGTGAGGTGACACTTAATATGGATGGCCTCTGAAAACATTTGCGCCTCAGTTTTACCTCAGAAAAATAAAGCTAATAATATTACTGACATCATCGTGTTGCCTTGAGGACTCCAGGGGAAATACATGCGAAGTGTGTGCTGCACTGTGTGAGTTCGGATTCCAGTTTCTTGGAAGTGGGCTAACGCGCAAGCGTGGCACTGATTTATGCAAAATTATCTGCCGCCACCCAATTTGTGGGTTTCGTTCTGGTTTACTTGCCATCCTCTGTGCCTAGCCTCTTAAAATTCTCTGCAATCGGCCACTTCCACACCGCTGTCTTTTCTTCACCGCTGTGAAGGCTCCATTTAAAGATCTATGTGAAAGAGGTCCCACGGCCAAAGAAAAGGCCAAGAGTCAGATGACAGGTGAATTGAATCACAGTAAATTTTTGTTCAGTCATCTTTTAACTTTTTTTTTCCTTTTTATTTCTCTTCAGCTCTCACCTGAAATTTAATAATCTCACCCTGATTTCAACTCATGGACTCCCAGGAAAAAAACTTTTGGGCAACGAACAGAGGAAATTTCTGGCAAGCGAGTATGATTCGTTTTCCTTCCTAATTGACTTCCTAGTTTGCATGCAGTCTTTTTTTTTTATGTTGAATAATAGATCTTTGAAGTGGAAAGGGGAAAGGGGGGTGCCTTTCCCCTAGAGTCCAGGAATTACCTGGGAAATACAAGTTCAAACCCATCAG